>NW_014010838.1:0-8095 GCF_000611645.1 Monoraphidium neglectum
GAGTGGGGCAGGGCGCCAGGGGTCCGGGGTGGAGGTGGGTGCTTGGCCGCCGCTGCTGGGGCTGGCGGTATCAGCCGTGTGATCCGCCGGCTGGGGCAGACTGGGCTGGCTCCTTCAAGGAGGCGCATCGAAGATCATGCTTGTTGAAATGAACACAGTGTCTAATTGTATTGTAGCAACGACGGTAGCGGCTGGTGCAATTGTAGTAGCCGATTGCAAATGTTGATTGAGCTCCAAGCTCCGGGAGGCAATGACAGCCGCAAAGCGAGGGTGGGTGCAGCCGGAGGAGCGCATGCGCACGCCGCTCCCTGCACATCCATCGCCAGCCGGCTGGCCGACCGGCCGGCGCCGTCCCGCAGCCTGGCACCCGCCGCGCCGGCAGCCTGCCGCCCTGGTCCCGCAGGATGCGGCAGGGGACCGCGGCCGACGCGGCGCGGCCGCCGCGGCTCCAGCTATCCCAGCCCACCTGCGCGTCTTGATTTTGACTGTCTTTGGCTTCTTCTGATTGTGGTCCTGATAGTTTATCTGCAAAGCGGCCGCAGCAATCACAGAGAAGATAAGGTCAGAAAAGGTCAAGGCGGGTCGTTGGAGCTCTCCACGCTGTGGAAGAAATGGGGGAGGGCGACCGAGGTGGGAGATCGCGGCCGCTACGATGGGAACGCGTGGCGCCATGCGGCGCGCTGTGGGGCGGCCGCGCCGCCAGCTGGGCGCGACGGGCAGCTGCGGCTGGTGGGGCGCAGGGAGGGCGGTGCGGGCCGCAGCGCAGCGTGCAGCGTCTGACCCCATGGGCCGGTGCCCTTGCGCGGGGGCTGCGTAAGATGTTATGGCAGTCCGAGGTTATCACCTTTTTGGGGGCCAGGCTGGGCTTCCCCAGGAGCCCCCGCAGCTGCTGAAACCTCAACGCCCCGCCGCCGCCGCTGATTGCATTCACGCCGCCCCAGCGCCCGCCGCCGCCCGCCGCGCTGCTGCCGGGGCCGCGGAGCCACCGGGCGGCCGCTGCGGTCGCCAAGCCTCGTGTTCCGTGATGCGATTCAAGGCACTGCCGCGACAGCCGTCGGTTGGCGTGGCCGCCTAACGGGCTGCTGGTGCTGCTGCTGTGGAAGCTGGCGCCGCTACTGCTGCTGATGCTCCTGCTGCTGACGCTGCTGGGGCACGAGTTACTCAAGAAACTGCCCTGCGCTTGGCATATGGATGGGGACCAGTGGGTCTCGAGAGGGGCGACATCTCGGCGCAATCCTGCAACGACGCGGGTGCGCCAGGCTGCAGGTGTGCGCAGCGGCAGCGCACCTGGCTGCAAAGGGGAGGGGGACCCCATGGACCGCCACACGATATACCCGCCCTTCCAGAAGTTGAACACGCGCCCTGGTCCGCCGAGCACGCCCGCTGAGCCCGCAGCAGGCGTACGGCTGACCGCATCAGCCGGTTCATGCTGCTGCAAATAATTCACTTGATTACGGTGGTTGAACCTCGCTCACAAAAAATGATCCCGCAATCGCGTGCGCATTCACCAGATCAAATCCTGATCTGGGGTCATGCGGCGCCTTGGTTCCGCCGCTGCGGCGCGGGCGGCGCGACCCCGCCGCGCCTTGGTTCCGCCGCCCGCGCCGCAGCAGCCACGAAATCCCCGGATCGACGCAGCAAATTGAGGCCAGCACGTGCGGAACGACGGTGTACATATCATGGGCGCCGTCGGTGTGCGCATGTCGTGCCGAACTCCCTAAGCTTGCATTCGACAGTCACGCCTGGCCGTGAAACACGTGCTGTCATCGGCGTGAACATCAAGTTCCCAGCCTTCTCCCTTGGCGCCGACCTCCCAGAAGAAATTTTGAAGAAGATATCAGGGCCAGATAAGTTCAAAATGGGAGCAGGCCACGGATCCGCAGGAAAAGGAGCCTCAGGGCTTTGCCAAGGGCAAGGCCACAGCAGCAGGGGCGATGCAGGGGCAGCCAAGGCGGCCGAGAAGGCGGTGGCTGGGAAGTGTTTCAAGACATTTTTCGAAATGCTACACGATTTGAACGCGTCCTGATCAGCTGGGTGAGGCCTCTATCAGAGTTTTGGTGCTCAACCCTGCGCAAACCCCAGCCCCAAGTTTACTACTGTCAATGGATGGGTCGCTGCTGGTCTCCCAGCTGGCCTGACATCGCTGTTTACTTGCAGGGTCGTTCCTATCCACCAGTCACGAATAATGGCTGCACCCTCTGCGCAGGGAGCACGCGGTACAGTACTGCTGCTGCAGCATTCCCGTCACAATCCCCTGCGCTCCGCCGTGAGCGGCCTGCTGCTGCAGTGTACCCCAATGCCCAGGTTCTTGCACCAGTCGGACACAGGCACATCAGAACCTGCGCAGCGCCAGAGAGGCTGCCCACGCGGCGGACGCTAGTGCTTGGCGTCCAACACCACAATCGCGGACTTGAAAACAGCAAAACACCTTGGCCCTCAGGCCGTGTGCCCAGGGGTCGGGCATTTGAGCACAGGCAGCTGCTGGACTCAAGGCAGGCAGCACGCCGCCATGGAGCTGGCCATTGACCCAACTGCACTGCCCCAGCCGTGAGGGCGAAAGCTTCGCCCACCGCAAACACTGTGTCATGGCCTCAGTGCCTCCCCGGCCCTCGCCCCCACCCCCCAGAAACATCTGCAGGCGTCCCCTGCCTGGACGTTCACGAGGCGGCGCGCCTGCGCACAGCCAGAGGGCATCCTGGCTGGCGCGCAGGCCGGCGGTGGCGGCGGCAGGCAGCCGCGGCAGGGGCGGGCGGCGGGGACAGTCAGCCATGGGCTGGCCAGCGCTGGCTGACTTGTCGCGCACGAGTCTGCCTCACGCCCTTGGTTGAGCTCACGGCTGGCCTGGTCTTTGGCATTCGTGCCGATCTTGCTCACTCGATTCACTTGCGGCGTTGCATGTGCGGCTGCGCTCAGGCTTACGGGCACGCAAAGCGGGTTACAGCAGCACCAGCAAAGCATGCTATGGGCGCCGCCCCACAGAGACGCGCCACTGTGGAAGGCAGCGGGCGCCGGCGTGGTTTTAGACACCACATGGTGCGCGGGGCAGGCATTGAAACGCCAGCAGGATTCCACAGACGCTGCGTCAAGGGGACCCTGCTGGCGCTCACAAGCAAGCAGCAATGGCGCCAGCGGATGGCGCACAGCGTGTTCTACAAGGCAGTATGTGAGAAGGGAAAGACAACTCCTGCTTGCGTCAAGGCTCAGAGGCACGCGCTGGTGAGCTGGCCGGAAGAAGAGCGGGGCATGGGGGGCCGCGCGTCGCTGCTGTTTTGGGCTCCGGAATGGGAGGTGAACACTCAAACGTGTGCTGCAGGCACTGCAGACTTTTCAGAGTACGGTGGGAAGCTGCCCCCTGCTGTTGTGTGGCACCTCGCGGTGCGGTGATACTTGGGCCATCACACGCGTGGCGAAAAATTGACTGCGGCGCTTTGCTACAAAGTCACATCCCATGAGCCTGATTGGCTCCGGGAGCGGGCGACCGCGTGGTCTTGTAGCAATCCAAATCACAATCCTATGGCGCTGCGCAAGGGTGGGCGATGCGGGCGGCCGGGCACAAGGGCGAGCCTCGACCTGGTTTCATCTGTTCTGTGGGTGGACGCTGCCCTCGGACGGTGCTGCAGCCGCGCCGGTCACGTTGAGTTCCTGCAGGCCCTCCTGCACCGCACGCACGCCCTCCTCAATCGGGTCCAGGCGGCGGCCCGTGTCAGGAGGGGACTGGCAAGGCCGCAACCCCTGAATGGCCTGTAGCATGTCCTGCCCCATGTGCGAAATCATGCGCTGCATCAGCGCGTCCATGCGCCGCATCCGCGCTTCGAGCTGCTGCATCTGCCGGCGAGTTGCGGGCGCGCTGGGCGAGTCATGAGCCGCAACGGTGCTGTCTTCAAAGGCCTGTGATTACGGGCGCAGTGGGATCCAGGGTCCAGCCTTGTGCAGGGAGGGGGGGGAGTACGCGCGGCATCGCGCATTGCGTCGTGCACTGCTGCACCATTGCACGTGGGCGAGCGAGTGGCCCAGTAGCCGGCCAAGGCCGGTGCCTCACCATTACGGTATGACTCTAATCTGCAGTTGCTATACGTCGCTGGCAGGCGGGGGTGGGGGCAGAGGCACGCCGAAAATGAGGATTGATTTGAGGGACGGATGGCCGCGGCTGCCGAGGGACGCCCTAGAGACGCATTTGCCTACGATAGTGGTCTACTATTCTTGCTCTTTGTTGCACTGATGTTTGGGGCAATGTTATGAGTCAGATTACGGGGGTGCCAGTGACTGTTCGACTGAACTGTCCCGGAGACCAAAAACAAGCATTGCGTAGCCACGCTGAAACGCATGCAACTGGTACCTCGTCCGTGCCCTTGGCTGCCCGGCCACCCGGCCGCCCGGCCGCCTGGCCCGATCGCTGCACTTTGACCGCCGGCCGCCGCCACTGCCGCTGTTTGTGTCCATGTCTAACACAACCCTGCAAAGCGTTTGAGCGGTTCAGGCACCAAGCAGCAGCTCCAAAGCAGGTGCCCGTCTGCTGGCCACCTCGCCCATCCAGGCTTGGCGAGGGGCTTGCCCTGCCAGGTCAGCGGCACGACCGCTGGCGCCCGCAGCGAGCGGCTTCAAAAACCGCCGAGCTCCCGAACAACGCCAGCTGCTCGCACAAACGCGTTGAAAGCTGCACCCTCTAACGCCGGCTCATCGGGCTTGAGGCGCACCAGGCGCGCCCACGCCTCAAGCTCCCGCGCGCCATGCAGCTTGTACGCCCAGGTGGGCCCCGGGTCGTCCGGCGGTACACAGAGCCATCACTCGCAGGAGACCCTGTCAAACGGCTCCCAGAAAACGTATTTCTTAAGGGCGGCTCCACGACGGCCAAGTTCCGCGGCGAGACGACAGCGGACAGCCATAGTTGTGTGTGCATCAGTGCCCATTGTCCGAAGCTTACTTGTGTGTTGACAGGCCTTCCCCCCGCCCGCCTTAGGCATGCCGCCTGTGCCATCCCGTTCATATGCCGGGGTCGGCTGCCATAAGCGCGCCGTCCGCAGCGGGCGTCACCTGGCCCTGCCGCAAGGGCTCCGTGCAGCGCTGCCTAGGCCGCCTCGCACGGCAGCTGGAACGCGGCCGCGACGGCAATTTCAGCGGCTCGTGCGGGAAGGTGCACTGGCGGCACGGCTTGTTCGCGTGCACAAGCGGCGCCGGCGCCGCCGGTGCAGGAGTCGTCGGCACCGGCGACTGTGACTCGGTGGTGGTCGGGCCCAGCGGAACGCCTCCACCATCCCCAGCCCCGTGCCGGGAGAACGTAAGGGGCATGACGTAACATAATTGAATCGCTTGCGACTGTTTTACATCGCTTCGATCACTGCAAGATCAAGTTCGCAGAGTTTTCAGCCAAACGAGTCGTAGCACCTCAGTCAATTGTTGGCTTTCGATAATGTGGGGCCTCGCGCCCCTGATTCGGACTTCCGTCGCAGCCTCGAGCCGCGGCGCCACTCACTGGTTACAGTTTCGCGGCCTCGCATCCGACGCCGCCGCCGCTGCAGCGTCGAGCGCGCTGCCAGACCCTTCCAAGCCGCTGCACCTGTTCGTGTGCGCCGCGGACGAGGAGACGGACGATGCGATCGCGCGCGTCGTGGCGGCGCTGAAGCAGCAGCACCCTGCTGGCGTCACCTTACACGGCCTGGTGGGTCCCGCTTCCGAGCCCCGCAGGCGGCTGCAGGCCGCGCTCAACCGCCTGCCCCGCGGCCACATCCAAGCAACAGCTCAGCCTCAACCCCCGCCTGTGCCCAACGAGCCGCCGCGCCGGCTGCGCCAAGCATCCCTTGCTCCCTTTCCACGGCGGTCAACGCTTGACCGCGCAGCCGCCCTTCACCTGCACACTCACCCTGCAATCACCTGCCCTTGCCCCGGCCCTGGCGACCCGCGGCCCCGCCCCCCTGCATGCCCCCGGCAGGGCGGCCCTGCTCTGCAGCAGGAGCAGCTGCAGAGGGTCAATGAGGAGGGGTGGTTCAAGGAGACGCACTTGATGGAGCACGTGGAAAAAGTGCCCAACTTTGTGGCCTGGAAGATCCACAAAGTGAGGGATCGTGCCGCGAGGCGCGCCGCGGCGCCGCCATGGAGCGGCCGTCGGGCGCGGCGGCGGCGCAAATGCGGCCAGCACGCCGCTGTCGGATCCCTCCACTTTTTTTCGATGCGTGGGTTTGTTTGAAATTTAAAAGTTGGCATAAGTGGAGGTGTGTGCACTCCTCCCTGTCATGCACATGCACACACTTACATGCACACACACACTCACCGCATCCGATTCTCCGCCCCTTGCCAACCCCTTTCCGCACCTGCCGCGCAGCTGGACGAGGTGGCAGTCCCCACAGCCCACAGCTACACCATGCGGCAGTCCCTGGTCGTCGCCGCCGCGCTGCGCGGCACCGGCAGCGGCGGCCCGCTGCTGCAGGCCCAGCAGCTGCGGCAGATGGTCGGTGGCGAGGGCGCAGGTGCCGCAGCGGAAGGCGAGGAGGTAACACCACACGAGCAGCAGCAGCAGCAGGAGCAGCAGGAGCAGCGGCAGCAGCCTGAGGCTGCGGCTGCCGCTGGCGCGGGTCGGCAGCAGCAGGAGCAGCAACAGCAGCAGCAGCAGCAACAGCGGCAGCAGCAGGCCCCGTACGACGCCATCTTCGTCGGCGGCGGCCGCCGCTTCGCCCAACACTTGCTGCGCGGCCTGCGGGTGGCGCAAGAAGAGTATGACGCAGCGGGCGTCCCGCCTCGGATCTTGTACCTGCCGCGGGATCTCGCCGACCCCCGGACTTCCGCGTCGGCCGCCAAGCAGTGGGGGCGGCTCGCGGACCATGTGATGTGCGCGACGGCGCAGGAAGCTTCCCTGGTGGAAGGCGCGCCCGCCAGCGCGGTGGGCCATCCTCTGGGCGAGCTAGTGGGGTCGGCGCAGCAGCAGCGGCAGAGGGCGCGGTCGCGCGGCGGCGGCGGCAAGGATGAACCAGACGGCGGTGCCAGCGGCGGCGGCGGCGGCGGCGGCGGAGGGTTTGTCGGCGGCGGCGCGGCGGGGATGGGGATGGACAAGGTCGCGTGGCTGAGAGCGAGGGCGGCCGAGGCTGCTGAGCTGGCAAAAGGGAGCGGCGCCAGCTCAGCGTTCGTGCAGGGCAGCGCGGAGCGGTTCTGGCAGCGCGTCGGCGGCGGCGGCGCAGGCGGTGGCGGCGCAGGCGGTGGCGGCGCAGGCGGCGGCGGCGGCGAGCGGGGGCCGGCGGGCGGCGGCGGGCGGCCGCTAGTGGCGCTGCTGCCGGGCTGCTACGAGTCGCACCTGTCTGCCAACCTGGGGATCTTTGGTGAGCGTCGCTTGCTATATATTTATCAATCTATTATCGGGCACCTGGAGCAATACGCTAGTATAATACAAACACATAATTCTAACCATTGCATCTACAGTATATCAAGAACACATGTATGTTTTCACTGTGATCACGTGCGGCGTGTGCGTGTGTGTGTGTGTGTGTGTGTGTGTGTGTGTGTGTTTGTGTGTGTGCGTGTGCGTATGCGTGGCACATGGCGCTTATTCGGAGCCGCACCAACGGTCGAGCCAGCCTTGGGCGCACCCGAAGCTGCCGCGGGCGCGTGTGCGCCGGCGGGGACGAGCTGGGGTGCGAGGTCGCGGGCGAAGCGCGGCGTGCCCCTGCGCTGCTTCGGGGCGGCGCCGTCAGGCGCGGGCCCGGCCGGCCGCCGCGGAGGCGCGGGCTGGGACTTGCGGGGGGCCCGGCACAGGGCTCCAGGCAAATAGGCAGGGGTGCCGGCGCAGGCTGCGCCGCAGCGACGGCCCCGTTGGCCAGAGTCGCTGCACAGCGTCTCTCATGACGGCCCTGCCCCTTGTTCCATCCACACCAGCGCGACGGCAGCTACACAATTCTTCGCAACCTGCGCGCCGCGGCCGCCGCGACCCCCCACGCCTGCCCCGCCGTCCTGGCACAGCTCCAACATCAGACCGCCCACCTCATACCGACCACCCACCCGTGCACCCCAGCCACCAACCAGCCACTGCAACCGACCACCCACGCCAATCACCATCCATCCACACGATTCACTTTGCCACGCACCCACACCGCCCACCGCCCACCCTCCCACC
>NW_014010837.1:0-5278 GCF_000611645.1 Monoraphidium neglectum
GGGTGGGGTGGGGTGGGGGAGAGGACATGGACTGCTGGCCGGCACGGCAGTGTCGGGGCGCAGTGGATGGACCCGGGACTGAGCCCAGTCGGACGCGCGCTGCTGCGCTTGTCTGGGGGCTAACCGGAGTTTGCAATGCACACGCCTGCATCACACTGCACCCCTCCACGTGCAGCAGGCGGTCAGTGGCGCAACCCTGCCAGAAGAACAAGCAGCATGCGGCCGCCCTGTGCCCCAGCTCCCCATATCCACATGTCAAGTCGGACTGGTGTCTGGCGGAGGGCCCAGCAACGCGTGACGCATTTCGCTCGGTATTTGGAATGGGCTCACCATCGCAGTCGGTGACGGCTGCAGAGGCGTCCACGCCAATTGCCTCCAGGCGGCCCGCCGGCTTGGGCGTGTGGTCGTGGATGAACGTGGCATTGCTGCGGGATGAGGGGAGGCGTTCCGGCGGTTGTTGTGGCAACAACGAAGCCTTTGGGGGGGACTGGGGTTGGGGCAGGCGAAGAGGGTTTGACGAAGGCCAGAACGGTGCTTTATTGCAGGCACCTGTGTGCTCAGCCGTGCTGGCAGCGAACAACCAGGCGGGAATCCCCCAAACAATCGCACGCGCGCGTGTGCACACCTGTAGTAGCTGTTGGCGGTCTCCGCGTTGCTCACGATGGCCGCCATCGTCTCCACAGCTTTCACCGGGAATGACCCGTTGGCCGTCTCGCCTGCAGCAGGAAATGAGCGGCGCACGGGTTGGAACATTGGCGTGCTGGCATGTGTGCTCTGGTGATGATGCATTCGAGGCATCTCAACATGCAACAAATCGGCCGTCACGTCCCACACAGGTTTTGGTCGGCGTCTTCAGCTGCGGCGTTGCTTGGGCGGCCCCACCACACACCTGACAGCATGACGGCGTCCGTGCCGTCAAACACGGCGTTGGCCACGTCAGTCATCTCGGCACGCGTCGGCAGGGGGTTGGACGTCATCGACTCCAGCATCTGGGTGGCTGTGACGACGAACTTCCCGGCAATGTTGGCCTTTGTGATCATCATCTTCTGGGCCAGTGCCACCTTCTCGCTCGGCACCTGCAGGTTGTTGGGGGTGGAGTGAAGTGTGGCGGGGGGCCGCCGTTCAATGAGAGCAAGGCAAAGCAGAGTGGAGGGAGCATCAGGGGACAAAGTGGCACGCTCTTGCTCCAGCACTCATCGCGTCTACTGGTAGCCGACCACGGGGCCTGATTCTTCTCTGCTCACTTCTTGCCGTGCAAGTGCTGATGGAAGGAGCAGTGCACCACGCCCTCTCACTAACTTTTGTCAATGACGAGTCCTCCATGTTGAACAGCGAGTGCTGTGATTTCATAACCAACAAAGCAGAAGCAGCCGTCCCAGGCAACTTGACGACAGCCAGCCCACTGCGCTCCCACCCTCCTCTCCTGAACAGCCATCTACCACCCTTAACAACAACAAGAGTAATCAGCCGCCCCACACAATGCAGCACCCCAGGATGCACAGCCTGTTGCCCATGCTGATTTTGCAGCACTCAAGGCATAACCTTTGACGCCATCACCCCCGCCATTATCTTTGACCAGCAGCGCCCACCTCCATGGCCAGGTCGCCGCGCGCCACCATGATGCCGTCCGTCTCCCGCAGGATGTCGTCAAAGTGCTCCAGGCCGGCCTCGTTCTCGATCTTGGATATGATGCGCACGAACGCGCCCCCGCTGTTGTCCAGGACCTTCCGGATGAACCTGCGGGGGAGGGGCCCGGTGAGTGCAAGAGGGGGGGATTGGCCAGGGGTGGCTGAAGGGGGGGTGGCAGGTGGGGGCGGCTTGGAAGGGAGGACCTGGGGCCAAGCAGGGGGCTTGAGCAGGTTTGACAGGGAAGGACTGGGCCAGGCACCAGGCTGGATTAGGGGGTTTTAGGTCAAGTACAACGCAGCATTACAAGGCTAGAGTGGCTCCTGGATTTCTTCCAGGCATGGAGCCTGCAAGCTGTGCGCAAACGGCGCTGCCAGCCCTCGCCATGAGGGGGACAGAACCGCCCGCTGCTCGCGCGCCCCACGCCCTGGCCCGCCTGTCACCTGACGTCGTCGCCGCTCTGCACGAAGCTGGCTGCCACGTAGTCCAGGCGGTGGCGCACAGCAAAGTTGACCAGCTGGGGTTGCAGGTGGTGTTGCGCGCAATACGTACGTGTGGTTGTGTGAGGACGAGACGAAGATCCCGATGCCAGATTTAGTGCTGACTGGACCATAAAAATGCGGGATGCCTTGGCCCGCCCTGACCAGGCGGCGACAGCAAGCAGCAGCTCGAGGAGGAGGCGGCGGCGGCGGCGGCGGCAGGAGCCGCGGCGGCGCGATGGACGCGGCGCGACTGACAAGGGGCAGGGCCCGCAGGGCGGGGGGAGGGGGGGCCTCACGTCGTCCACGTCTTTCTCGGTGAGGACGAGCATGTCGACGTGGACCCCCGGCAGATTGACGTTCTTGGTCTGGCCCAGGCTCTTGGCGTTGAGGCACCTGGGGGGGGGCGGCCGGGGCGGCGCGGGGCGGCCAGGATCAGGGCGTTTGCGGAGTCGGATCGGTGGGAGCAAGAGAACTCTAGGTGAGGTGCCTGAGATCCTCTTGAGGTATATGAGGGCCCCTGCATGTGCCAGCCAGCCAGCATGCTGTGGACCTAGTTTGACGTGAGGTTCCGTCGCATTGCCCCACTTGGCGCCCACCAGGCATTACGGTCTCGCTGCAGCGCACCTGCCGCACAGCTGCTTGTCACCCAGGATCTCCTCCACCACGATGCTCAGGGTGCCATCGGACACCTGCAGCACAACCCATGTGAAAATGGCACCAAGTCTGTGACCTGTGAACATGCAGCTGCTGAGAAACCAGTCCCAGGATACCATGCACAGCCTGCCGGCAACCGATCTGCAGCTGCGTGCACACTTAAGCATCGCAGGTTAAGCATCGCAGAGTGTCTCGGCCGCTGCAGCCTGGCAGCCCCCGCACCTTGATAATGTTTCCTGGCTTGAGGCTCTGGCACAGCTTGTCGTAGCTGATGCCGATGTGGGCCACCCCGTCCGAGTCCAGGCCGCCCTCCCACGTCTGGTAGTCAGGGCCCACTGCCTCCAGCACCACCCGCTGGTCCGCCTGCGGAGGTGAATAGGGGGCAGCAAGCCAAAATAGGGGCACCGGGCGGGCAGCTGCATGAGTGGTTGAACACTCAGCACCGGGGCGAATGCCGTCGCACGCCATGCACGTGGCGACAACGCGAGACTCAAGGTCAGCCAATGCCACGGCTGCAGCCGCGGCTGCTTAGGGCATTTTTGGAGTTCTCGCAGCATCAAGCAACCGCTCGGTCGCTATTCCGCCCCAGCGCCCTAATCAGCTTGCGAGCACTTGCAAAGCGCCCCTCTCCGCACCCCGAAGCCGCCGAGGCCTGACCTGCAGCTCCAGGTTCTTGCCGCCCTTGAGCATCGCGGTCCTGATCTCCGGCCCCTTGGTGTCCAGCAGGTAGGCGATGTTGCGGCCCTTCAGGGCGGCCACGGCGCGCAGCCGGTCCAGCACCTGCGCGGCGCGATTGTGTGGTTGGTTCCCAGGCGCGCAGCGTGTGGCGGGGCTGGAAAGTTGAGCAAGCAGCTGGGTCCCAGCGCCGCACAGGCAGCAGCACACTGTTGAGTAAAGGTGAGGCCTTTGTTCAACAGACATTGACTCCTGCTGTGTGGCCCCCGGATATGCAATGTGGCAAAAAGGCAGAAACTGCAGCAGGGCGCACCTCCTTGTGGCTCTCCTGCGAGCCATGGCTGAAGTTGAAGCGCGCCACGTTCATGCCCGCGTCCAGCAGCGCAGACAGGCCCTCTTGGCTCCAGCAGGCGGGGCCCAGGGTGCACACAATCTTGGTCTTGCGGGCGCTGTGCTGGTGGACGTCCAGGATGTTCTGGTGGGGCGGTCGGGGGATGACGGCAGGGGGGTCGGTTGATCGTGTTGGGGGATCAAGCATGCAGAGATCATGGCATTGACACGCGGGCTTGTCGCCGCTCACAGGATCGATTGGCTGGCTGGGTTATGGCAAGGGCAAGAGGCCCGTGCCGGCGTGGACGCTGCAGGGATGCCCGCACCCCGCCCCCTCAAGATTGTGGCCCCAGAGAGGCGGCGGCGCTCCTTGCACCCGGGCCCTCCCACCTCGAGGGAGATGGCCGTGGAGCGCAGGCTGACGGTCTTGGCGTACCAGGCGCTGCCCTTGGGGCTGACGTACTTGTCGGCGCGGCCCGGCGCGACCTTGATGGAGATGTTTGGGGTGCAGCGGTGCTGCCCCACGTCGACGCCCTGCGCACGGACGGGGCAAGGGTGGGCGGGGTGGAGGGGTGGGTGGGGTTGAAGGGACGGTGCCTTAGGTGGCAGATGGAGGGAAAGGGCAGTGCGCAGGAAGGTGCTGTTTCGCACAGAAGCTGTGACATGTTAGGGCAAACAGGGACTGCTTATGTGAGCACCTCGGTCTACAGACACTGTCACATTCATTAGCATGCCATTGCCAACCAACCAAGAAACATGTGTTGCCGACCCCACTATCACCCCGCATAAGCTCTTGTACGAAACAAGCAAGAACACACACATGCAGCAAACATTTACCTGCGCACGCAACCTGACCACAGCCCCCAGACTCACCTCGATGACGACGACCTCATGCCCCGCAGGGCACAGCCCCGCCTGCACCGCCCACACCACGGCGCGCTCCAGCATCATCTCCCCCTCAAAGGTGCGGCGCCCGCTGGGCATCGAGTCCGCGATGTAGGGCACCGCGGCGTAGGTGGGGGCGCAGGCGCGCGCGACGGCGGGGCTGTCGGTCACCACCAGCACGGGGACCTGCGCGCGGCGGGGAAGAGGGGCCCAAGTGGGCAGGGCCGGGGGTGGGAGGTGGGGGTCAGCGGGGAACATGGAGTTGCAGGTGTGCGTGGGCCTGGTGCGTGTGCATGCAGCACGTGTGCACTCATCAAGAGGTGCTCGCGTTGCACTGGCCGTGTTGCCCTGGCCTCCTATCAAAATTGTGTTCAGCTTATGTACCAGCTGCGATTTGCCTTGAAGCAAACCGCATGATGATGCATGACCTAATACTTCGATGACATGTTACCAGCATGCATCAACACACCCAAGCATACACAAAGACACACCAACATGAGCGCACCCATTCACCCGCCAGTCCACCCGCCCACCAGCACGCCCCGCTCTACTTGCCCGCCAGCAGCCCCACCCGCCCATCCACCTGCTCCCATCCTAATATTGTCCAACCCCCGCGCCCCTCGTAC
>NW_014010837.1:5461-8277 GCF_000611645.1 Monoraphidium neglectum
TCCTAATATTGTCCAACCCCCGCGCCCCTCGTACAGTACTCGTCCCCCCCCCCCCTCGCGCGCGCGGCCCCTGCCTCACCCGTGGCCTGTACTTGCAGACGTAGCGCACGTAGGCCGGGTCCCTGCTGGCCAGCACCACCAGCCCCGCGTCCACGTCCAGCACGCTCTTGGCCGCACAGCCCGCGGACGCCTCCAGCGTCGTCATCGGGCGGTCTGTGAACTCGCGGATGAAGGACAGCGTCTGGTAGGAGTTCACGCCGACCTGGCGGCCGGGCGGGCGCAGCGGGTGGGGGTCGGGTGAGTGGCTGATGGGGTCCAGGGGTGTGGAGGCATGGATAGGGAGTGTGGAGGACGCACTACAGCACAGGAAGGCTCGCGGTCGGTGGTGTGAAAGTGATTATACACCCCCAGCAATGTGGAGGCTGCCGTTGGAACCGATGGCGCATGCATCGGGTCCTCAGGAGCACCGCGTTAGCGGGGGTGTGAAGCAGTGAGCGCACCTCTGCGTTGGCCACGATGGCGGCCATCGTCTCGACCGCCTTGATGGGGAACTTGCCGCCAGCGGTCTCGCCTGGTTGAGGAGCGTTGGGGGCAGCGGAGGGTTAGGCTGACCCGGGGTCTGATGTGCGCGCACCAGGCGGTGCGTCGGCTCCTGCGTGCGATGCGTGTGCTGCCGGCTGCAACGTGGGCAGTGGCAAGAGTCCGTCCTTTGACAATCTTCTAGGAGCTCAAGCGATGTGCTTCATGAGGGTCCGTCCTTTGAAAATCCTCTAGGAGCTCAAGCGATGTGCTTCATGAGAGCCACCTTAAACTCTTACCCGACAGCATGACGGCGTCAGTGCCGTCAAACACCGCATTGGCCACGTCAGTCATCTCGGCGCGCGTTGGCAGGGGGTTGGACGTCATCGACTCCAGCATCTGGGTGGCCGTTACGACGAACTTCCCGGCAATGTTAGCCTTAGTAGTCATCATCTTCTGAGCCAGTGCCACCTTCTCGCTCGGCACCTGACAATTAGTTAGGAGGATATGAGGAAAGCAGACGTGGTGTTGATCCCTTCTGCCTGCCCCGCCTTTCAGGCGGCGGCACTGACGGCTGAAACCCAACACAATCTGTCTTGGCCACATCGATCCGCCCACTGCAAGCCTTGGACTGGGTGGATCAAGCACCTTGAAGCGCCATCAGGCCGGTGCAATCCTCCTCTGTGCTAGTGCATCCTGATCTGCGCCACATGGCATTGAGCCAAACTCCCTGGGTGCCCTCGTCTCAACCCACAACCTGGTGCACGTAATGGCCCAGCGACCCACCTCCATAGCCAGATCACCCCTGGCAATCATGATGCCGTCGCTGACAGCCAGGATCTCGTCGTAGTTGATCAGGCCGTGCCAGCTCTCGATCTTCGAGATGATCTTGATGCCTGCAAGTCGGGTTGAACCAGGTTGAACACGACAAACACAGTCGTCACACGCCATAACAGAGCAGCAACAAGCAAGCCCGGCACTTGCGGCTCCGCGTCACATCCTGTGCGCCGCTGAACAGGGGCTTGGTCCTATGCCCAGCTGCATCGCGCACGCTCCCCCGGTCCCTTACCCTGACCCCCCGCGTCGTCGAGTGTCTTGCGCACGAACTTGACATCGTCTGCGCTCTGCACGAAGCTCACAGCAATCAGGTCCATGCCAAACCTAAGGTTGGGGTTGAGGTGAGAGGGGGGGACCTTGAATACATGCATGAGGGTGCGATGAGGATTCCGGTCGACGGCACTGTGGTACTTGCAGTTGGGCATCAAGCAGGGCAAGGAAGGGGTGGGGGCGTATCTCAAGACCTGAGATGGCTGGACTGATGGTTGCGCCAAACCCACGCCTCTCCGCACACACACACCATTACCCCGTATCATGACACGCTTGCTCTTAACCCCAACGCCAACCAGAACCCTCACTTGCAAGCAAAGGCCTGCACGTCGTCCACGTCCTTCTCCCCCAGCACGGGCAGGTCGACGTGCACCCCCGGCAGGTTGCAATTCTTGCGCTCGCCCAGGCTCTTGGAGTTCAGGGCCACGCCTGCCAGCTCTGTGTCGCTCAGAATCTTGCGAACCTGAGACAAGGGGGTTGTGCAGTGGCGTGGGTGCCGCAGGGTTGTGGGCATGGGGTTGGTTGCTGGAAAAGTGCTACCAGTCCCACCTGACACTCAATTACTGGAGAGCAGCATGCCTGAACAGACAGGATAGCTGCTGCCCTATCGTCTCCTCATTGGGTCGCATTTTCCTGCAAACGCGTTGCTTGCACGCGACAATTGTGGCAGGGCGCATGCACTCTACACTCGTGGCAAGCCGCACCTCAATGGCCAGGGAGCCGTCAGCCATCAGGATGCGGCCCCCCGGCTTGACGTGCTGGCAGAGTGAGGCGTAGCTGAGGCCGATGACGGTCTCCCCAGTGGCCTCGTCCTTGAAGCCCTCGAACTCGGTGTAGGCCGCGCCCACAGCCACCACCTTGACCTGTCCGAGGGTGCAACATGGCGGGAGGGGTCACGCAGAGGTCACAGAAAGGGGCTCTTGGCTGCCGGTCACACAAGCCTGCACAAAATCACCACGCAAGCTCATCCCTAGAGGCCGTTTGTGGGGACAAGCACAAGAAAGCAAGCATCAAAGAGCCAGCCGTTGCTTATTCAGGTCACGAGCAGGCCCCACCTCCTGGCCCTTGTCGATCTGGATGTTCTTGTGGTCCCTGAGCATGGCCGTCCTGATCTCGGGGCCCTTGGTGTCCAGCATCATGGCTACGTGCTTGCGCTTGGCCTCGGCCACCGTGCGAACCCGGTCCAGCAC
>NW_014010836.1:0-8089 GCF_000611645.1 Monoraphidium neglectum
CACACACACACACACACACACACACACACACACACACACACACACACACACACACACACACACACACACAAGATTCTGCGGGTGCTCAAGCAAGCAGTCGTCATGAACAGCACGCCCTGGGGCGACTTGGTACCAGCCCAAGTGAAGTCGCTGCCCGACATGGCATAGGGCGGGAGTCATATACCCGTTATGTCTGGGCGATGTTTGCCCTGAGCTGTCGTGCACAATAAGCAGTAGTGGCAGGGGGCACCGGGCCAGACATGACCATTTCAACTTCACTCCCACACGCGCTGGAGCCTGTTGCGTCTGATACATCCACACCGTGTGCGTTCGTTGCACTTGGTACACGCACCTTGCAACCACGCCACGCTGCCTGGATCTTGACTGCTGCCCGCAGCCTTCGCACTGCGTCAGCAGCTTCGCGCTCTGCAGCCTCCGCCTCGGCCCTCTTGCGATCGTCTCGTCGCGCCTGGGTACAAGCGCAACGAACAAAATGAATGTCGTTGCGGCGCTTAACGGTGTGTGCATTTTCTGTTCTGCAGTGCACAGCGGTGTTCCCTGATGATGGTCCTCTAGGTAGGCTGTGGCAGCCAGCACATGCGCTTTGTGGCTGCAATGTCATGTACAGCTTTGATTAGCCACCAAGCGAGAGACATGCGGCACAAGCCACCTTGAATCCTGCCGATGCATTGGCCGCCTGTTCCGTGAGGAGGCAGCGGCCGCCGCGTGTCTGCGCAGCGGTGGCTGCGCTGCGAGGGCAGCGCTCTTCCCGCTGCATGACGTACGCTGCGCATGACGGCAGGCCCCACCCACCTTCAGCTCCTGCTCCTCTGCCAGGCGCCCCTCCATGTCTTTCAAGCGCATGGCATCGCGTTGGTGCTGCGCCCGGACCAGCTGTGATTGCACCAGAGCAACGGGCAGGGGAAATCAAGGGCATCTTGAGTGCAGCTTGGCTGGCGCGGCAACTTGAAGCATGCAGATGGAAGCACAAGCATAAAGCAGCACACCCGCGCAGTGCTGCGCGTGACAGGTCAAGCAGGCTCTGCAAAAGGCGAATCAGCAAGGGAGCCGCCTCCCCACCGATGCCACTTTGCCTCCACCCGCCCCACCTCGATTTGCCGCTCTTTTGCATGCACGTCCTCCTCCCGCCTCGATCCCCACCCGACCGCGTCGTCCTGCCGCGCCGCAGCCGCGCGCCCGAGGTGCTCCGTGGCGGCCGCGCCGATGCTGCGCTCGATCTCGATCTGCTGGCGGAGCAGCGCGAGGCGGTTGGAGGCGGCCTCCAGCTCCGCGCTCTGCAGGCGGCGCGCGGCCTGGCTGGAGGCCGCCAGGTCCTTTTCGAGGTACCTGTCACAGCGGGGGCGAGCGGTGCGGGTCGACTGAGGGGAGAGACCGGGTCGAGTGAGATGGAGGGGCAAGGGCCTGTTGAGTCGTGGCAATGAGTCAAGGCTGGGGGGGCCTGGCGGGGGAAGACAGGTGTTGCTGCAAACAAATGGGTGTGGATCTGCCCTTTGCGGAGGTTCCACCAATCCGTGCCCAAACAGTCAGCATTGACAACCTGCATCCGCTGTGCGCGCACCTGCCCTCCACCGCCAACCGCAGCTTGTCGCCCCGCAGCTGCTCCTTCAGCGACGCAAGAGCCAGCCGCCGCTCCTGCATCTGTGAGCGTCGGGTGTGCACCCATGGACGATTGCGGTCATCAGACCAACAGCGGCACCCAAGGGCAAGACACAAAAACACGGCTGCACCACCACAGGCCAGCGCCAGCTCATCGCACCACCAGCCACCTCTCCACTTCTGATTGCTCCTTTGTGCGCTCCCCCGCACCAGCCCTTTAAACTTCACGGCCAAGCTCCAGCATGCGCGTGCCCCACTTACCGCAACCTCGTGCGCCGCCCTCTCGTCCTTCAGATCCTGGCGCAGCGATCGCACTGCCGCGCTGGCCGCGCGCTCCGCCTCAACCAGCTCGCGGGCCCTGGCCTGTGTGTGTGTGTGTGTGTGTGTGTGTGTGTGTGTGGGTGTGCACGTCTGTGTGTGCACGCGTGTGTGTGCGAGTGTTTGTGTGCATGTGTCATGCCCTTGAGCACCAGGTCACCCAGGCTCCAAGCAGGTCCAACAATCCACGCCCACTCGTCCATGCACATTACTGACAGCAAGCGGTGCAATCATTATGGGCGTCGATTCGCCTATCCAGCCAGCCCTTCTTCGCTAGTTCCCAAGGACGTACGCATGCACCAGGCGGCCACCTCACCAGCGGCGCTCACCTCTTCCTGCTCGAACCCGTTGACAGCCTCCACCACCGGCAGCACGCTCGCCTGGCCGTCCATGGCGCCATCCAGGGACCTGAGCGTCGCAGACAGCAGCGCGACCAGCGACGCCCTCTGGTGGGCAATCTGTGCATGTGGTGGGTCACTAACAGGTTGTCAGAGGAGGGGGGACCAGGCGGACGCGGTACGGGGCTGGGTCAGATCTCTGAGATGCTGTGTGCTGCGGCACCTGAGAGAGCCGCTATATCTTCCAAGAACGTGCAGCAAACAACAGTTGTGCAGAGGGTCTTTTGATAAAGCCATGCTAATCACCTAGCAGGTTCGCAACTGGACTGGAAAGCCGAGCCAACAGCTGCACTGTGCTGCCCCTTAACCTGCCCTCCCTTTGAGCACAGCGACTGCCCTGTTTGCCGCGCACCACAAGCGCCCGCAGTCATCGCACCCTCCCAAACAAAACCCAGTTTTTTGCTTTGCTCGCGCCTTGGCCATGTTGTCCGCAACATTGAGGTTGTCCTTCAGGTTTCGGCACAGCTGCTGCGTCGCTGACCTAAGCTCCTCCGACACGATTGCCAGCTGGGCCTGCGAGCGGCTGGTGCGGGCGTATGAGGCGGCAAACAAACAGCCCACTTTCTGGTGGTGTGTGGGGCGGTGCCGCCTCAATCACTACCTGCAAGGCCGCCCCTGTGCCTGCATGACCCAGCACGTAGACGCGGCTGCAGCGCTTGGGCCCAGGGGACGCTGCTGCTCCCGCCCGGCAAGTCCCGCCCTTGCGAGCTGCAGAAGCCGCGTGCCTCATTCTCCTGCAGCTTGATCTTGTTGGGTTGGCCCCGCAGCTCATGCTGCGCCGCCACCAGCTCCTCAAACCTCCGCTCCAGCTGCTGCTGCGCCGATATCATGCGGCCGATCTCGTCGCCGACGCTTTCCGTCAGCGCCTGCGCCTGGGCAGCTGGGTCCACGTTGATCACGCCGATGAGGGCGAGCTTTTCAAGGGCAGCCGACAGCACGGCCTTGACCTGCGCAGGGGCCATACGGGTTGATTTGAAGACAGCAAGAGGCGGCTGCTTTGCCTGCTTGCAGAGCCCGAAAGAAGTACTTGGCTCTCCGTTGCACGGCAGTACCAAGGCACCCCTATGTGCAGTGCAGCGCCACTGGCTAAGATTCGGTGTCCCTATGGACGCGTACGCTGGCAGCCAATCGCATGCCTGGCCTATCACAAGCCATTGGCGCGCGCCGCTGTACGCGCCTGCACGTGCGTACGCACGTGCAAGGCCTCTAGCGCGTCAAGCGCCAGCGTTTGCTCCACCGCCTCTTGCCGTATCGCTGACAGGTCATCAATGCTACCTCTCATGGTGATCTATAGCTTTTCGATAGTCCAGGTGCTGCCTCACCGAGATGCACGCTGCGCACAATGCAGAAGTCTTATTGGTGAACCGAGGTGATCAAGTGTAAATATATTTAACGCTCATATCGTTCGAATATAGCCTTCTCGCTCACTCTCATGATACCACAGGCATTTAATCTCGCGTTTGACCTAGCCAGGACCGCAGAGATTCGTCTGCGTGGCAGCTGTGGCATCTAAGTTTATCAGAGAGACCCCATGGGTGGCGAGGAGAGCAGAACGACAGCCAGGTGATGTGTGGCCATGTGGCTGCAATGATGCAAACTGCCATTGCAACCCGCTGAGCCGTGTGACCTTGGCAGCGGGCAGTGTCAGGGAAGGGACACGTTAGCGGTCGTGCATTTCAAAGTTTGGGTGATTACACTCGCACGCTTGATTCCTGGGTCGCCCAGGGCGGGCCCTGCGGCCGAGTGTATGGCGGTCCAGCGAGCCGATGATGCTGGAAACGTGCAACTGTTGCAGCGGCAGCAGAAACAGCAGCCGGCAGCAGCGTGTTCAGAAGGAGAGGCGGCGTACTGGGCGCTCAGCCAGCCCATGGGATTGGAGGCGTTGGATGAGGTAAGCATGGGGCCGACGCCACGTGCATGGGGCGGCGCACCATCGCAGCAGCCGCACCACGCTGCGCTGCAAGTGGCCTGCCATGGAGACGCGGACGCAGCCACCAAAGCAACGTGATGATCAACGTCAGGTGAATGACGTGGCCTCACTCCACTTTTCAGATCCTGGAGGACCTGGTGGAGCGGCTGGGACCCCACCCCAAGAGGAGCCACGCGCTCGTGCAGTTTGAGACGGTCCACCCAGACGAGCAGCAAGCCGAGGACAGCGACGTGGGCAGCGGCTGTGGTGACAGCAGGGGTGACCGCGCCGCGGACAAGGTGTTCATCACCCAGAGCGCAGGTGCACAGACAGCTGCGGAGGAGGCAGGCGCGGGCGTGGCAGACGCAAGAGGCGACGTGCGCGGCCCCCAGCTGGCCCGTAGCTCCGACCTCAGTTGGGCGCATGCCAAGCGGCTGCCGGCCGCCAGGACGCACGCACAGCAGCTGGGCGAGGAGTGTGGTGGGATGACGTGCGGGGGGCAAGGTGCGGCGGCGCACACCCTGCTGCCCCCCATCCGCACAAGCCTCGTGGCAGCAGGACAGCAGGAAGACGTGTCAGCTGAGCACGACGGTCTGGGGGTGTGGGGCGCAGGTGACGGCGGACGGCAGCAGGACAACAAGCAGTGGGGTTCGCTGGCCCCGCCAGGCCAGTCTCGCAGGCTGCGTCACTTTCAGCAGCAGCAGCACCTGCTTGACCAGCAGGAGCGCGAGCAGCGGCCAGGTGGCGGCCAATTTGTGCCCTCGTACGAGCAGCTGTGCAGCCAGATGCACGACCTCAGGGGCCACCTCGCCTCACGCTGCAGCCTGGCCTCGCCACAGGCACCTGCGCCGCGTGGCGCAGGCGAGCCGCTGGGTGCCTGGGCGTCCCCTGCGACTGCATCGGTGCTTTCCAGGAGCGCGACGGCCTCAGCGGCGGTCGGCACTGGGGCCAGCAGCGGCGCGCGTGGAGGTGTGCCACTGTCGGCGCGTGCGGCGGCGCTGCAGCTCGCTGTCAAGATGGCGGCACCTTCCTTGGCTGCTGCGGGCGACGCGGCCTGCCAACAGGTGCGGCATGAGGCATGCGCAGGCAAACGGATGTGTGCGCTTGCATGCGCACGTCCGTTTGTGTGTGGGAGGGGGGGGGTCGGAGCCGAAGTTATGTCGCCACCCATGACTGGTGCTTGCAAACCAGCACACACACCAACATGCGCGCTGCGCTTCTATGACCTGCCCCTCCTCGCTGGTCAGGTCTCCCGCACAAGCTTTGTCAGGCTGGGCCGGGCGCCGCAGCGTCCTGAACGGAGTCAATAGCCCTTACGGAACTTGGTCGTGTGTTTGTAATGGAATTCTCACCGCTTTCTTCAAGTGGGATGCTGGCCGCCCCAAAGGGAATGAGCAGACTTCCGATGCCAGTGGTTGCGTGATCGACGCGAACGCCCGCCGGCTGCCCACAGGAGCCTGCACGCTTGTGCTGTTTCCGCCGCGCTCCATTTCACAGCACGTCCGCTCTTACGAGCCTTAAAACATTGACCAGCTTACCAGAGCTGTCCCTCTATATTGCCATTCAACACGAGCTTATAATCCCTTCCCAAACTGAACGCAGCGCCCCGGGTGCCCCTGAATAGATCCCAGCCCGAACACTTATAAGCCTTCGAAGCATCAATGAACCCATGGCACACGCTCTAGTAGCCGGTGAGCGCTGGAGAGTGCGAGCGGATTGGATTGCGAGCGTGGGGCCTTTATCGGCCGCCGCGCCTTTCGCCTGTTTTGGGCTTGAACCCTATCATATAAGGTTTATTGTGCGCATTCATATGTTTTTGTGTCCAGGGGCGGCCGCACTATCCCGACGTATTTTCCCCATCGCCCCCCCGCACCGGCAGACGTCCCATTCGTATCCGGCGCGGACGCGGTGTTTCTCAACGCAATACCTGAGGTAGGTAGCAGCGGCCTCGGGTCTGGCCTTGCGCGCGGCCCGGCGCCTGTCGGGCGAAACGGTACGGTGCGCGTGCGCTTCCCGCCGGGCAACCGCGCCGCCGCAATCACACTTGCGCCACCACCATCTTTGCGCCGCAGCCCCTGATACACAGCCCTCCCGCTCGCCGGTTCGGCGTGGACGCGCCGGCCATGCTGCCCGCGGCGTCCAACGCGCTGGCGGCCGGGTTTGCTGCGGGCCTGTACGACGGCTCCGCGCTCGACCAGCAGCAGGCGGCGCAGGCGGTGGCGCAGCAGGCGATGACCAGGCAGCACGCGCACGGCCAGCCCATGATCGTCGTCTCAAACGGCCTGGCGATGCCCCCGCTGCTGCCCCAGCAGCTCGGCGCGCACACGCACCCTCAAGACGGCGCATCCGCCGCGGCAGCAGCGCGCGCGCGCCGCGCGAGCGCGGCCGCGGCCATGGGCATGCAAGCGCTTGGCATGGACGGCGACTCTTCAGACGCGCTGGCGTCCCTGCAGGCGTACGTGATTGGGGAGGATCCCTGGGAATCCCTGCCGGCGTCCGCCGCCGCAGTGGGCCCCTCGGGGCCACAGCCGCCGATGATGCAGCTACAGGTGCCGCAGCATCAGGCGTCGCTGGCGCCGCTGTCGCCGCAGATGCTCCCCGGGGGCGGCGCCATGCCGATGCTGATGCCCACCGCGCCGCGCGCGCCGCGCGCGCGCCGCCACAGCATGTTTGTCAGCGCAGGGGCCGACCCCCGCGCCGTGCGCCGTGGCAGCGTTGGCAACTTTGACAGCAACCCCGCGCTGATGCAGCAGCTGCAGCAGGCCGCTGCAGCGGCCTCTCTGCCGGCCGGCGCCGTGTTTGCGCCCATCCAGAGCGGCCGCGCGACGCCCAACGGCTACGGCGGCACCGGCACCCCCAGCGGCGGCGTCAACGCTGCCGCGCTCCAGATGGGTCTGGCCTCGGCGGCGATCGCCGAGCGCCTGGCGGTGCTGGGCCTGGGCGACCCGGCTGCCGGGCAGCTTCCCGCTGGCGGCCTCCTCCAGCAGGCACACCTCGCGCAGTCGCAGCCCTCCCTGGCGGCTCAGATGCAGGTGCCGCTTGCGCAGCGGCAGCAGGCGCCCCCTTGGGCCGCCGCCGCGGCGCCCGGCGCGGCCCCGCACGGCGGCGCCTTCGTCGCGGGCGCGCCCCGCGCGCCCAACGCCGGCTCGAGCCGCCGCCACAGCTGGTGCCCCACGGGGTCTGTGTACTTTGGCCCCGACGGCGTGCGCGCCGCGCGGCCCGGCCGCGGCGACCAGCTCGCGCCCATGCAGATGGTCGACGGCAGCGTGGGGGGCACCAGCGGGTACACCAACCTGGCCGCGAGCACCTCGTCATATGCGACCCCCTCCCAGTCGAGCCTCCACTACAGCCAGCCCCCCAGCCCGCTGAGCAGCAACGGCAGCGCCGCCGCCGCCGCCAAGGCCGCGGGCGGCGTCGCGCAGTACGCGCCCGCGGGCGCCGGCGCCGCGCTCGCGCCCGACGCGCTCGGCGCCGCGGGGCCGGGCGGGCAGTATGTGTTCGTCGCGCCGCCTCCCAGCGGCGGCGTCGGCGGCGGGGGCGGGCTGCTGCAGCTCGCGGCGGCCGGCGACTACTTTGCGCCGGAGGCGCTGCCCTACGAACTGCTGCAGGCTGCAGAGGGCCTGCTGATCGACCCCGTGACCGGCATGCTCGTCGCGCCCGCGGCCGCAGAGCGCCAGCAGCTCTACGCGGACCGCTGGGACTACCCCACGCAGGCTGCGCTGGCCGCGGCGGCCGCGCAGGGCGCGCCGGGCTTCTTCCACGGCGCGCCGCGCCCCGGCAACGGCAACGGCCGCGCGCCGCCGCGCGCCGCGCCGTGCGCGCCGCGCCCCACGAACGGCGCGGGCGC
>NW_014010835.1:0-4891 GCF_000611645.1 Monoraphidium neglectum
GGGGGGCAAGGGAGGGCGACGGCTGCGCGGGAACGGCAGGCGGGAGAGCAGAGCGCAGGGGACACACGGAAGAAGACGGGACGGAAGAGGGAGGGCGCGTTGCGGCAACTGCACTTCAAGGAAACGACGCGGAGCGCGAAAGGAACTCCTGGCATCGCCGCCGCAGGGCCGAAGGTCACCCACCCGCACACCCCACCACACACACACACACACACTCACATGCGCACACACACACACACATACACACACACACACACATTCGCGGCCCCGCCCCCCCATGCGCACGCTCCCAGCCCCAACGGCCCGAGGGTCCGCGTGCCGTGTGACGGCTGCGGGGAGGCGCTGCCCGTGGTGGCTGAGGAGGCCCTCACGCGGCGCCTCCTCAAGCTGGACCGCGCCGCGCGCGACGGCTGGCCGCAGGGGCTACCACACACGCCCCTCGCGCGCGCGTTCGAGCCGCCTGCCGTCGGCGGCGGCGGGCGGCCGTGGGTGGTGTGCCCCGGCTGCGGCATCGCGCTGTTCTGCAGCCGCGAGTGCATGGCCGCGGCGCGCGCGGCGCCGGCGGGATGCCACCTGGCGTCCGCGTGCCGCCGCGCGCGCGAGGCGGCGGCGCCCCCCTCCATGCAGCCGACGCCGCCGCCGCCGTCGCACGCGCTTAGGCCTGGGCTAAGGCGCGGCGGGGGCGGCGGCGGCGCCGCCGTCGCCGAAGGCGCCCGGCCACTGGTGCAGACACCCGGATGCGGGCCGGGGGCGGCGCGGCACGCGGATTCCTTGTTCTACGATTCGTGGGGCTACGCCCCGCCCGCCCCCTCCCCGGCCTCTCGGCGCGCGGCTCGGCGCGCGGCGCACGGCGCGCTGCCCGAGACGGCGCCCGTGGGCATGTTTGACGAGGACGACTGCGAGACGATGCTGCTGCTGACTGGCCCAGAATGAGGTCGCCCCACTGCGACGGCCCGCCAGCACCTGCCGGCCCCTGGCCGTGGGCGCGCCCTGGGGTGTGCTTGGGGCAGGGCGTGCAGGCCAGCGCTGCCTGGCACGCGGCCGGGGCGGGGATGGGGGTCGAGAGTGGCCTTGCGCTCGTCGGCCTGCTGCAGCCGGCGATCGCCGCTGGCGCGGGGACCGCTTGTGCGTACAGCCCGGGTGGACAGCTGTTTGTGTCACTGATTCGCTGTGCCAAAGCCTTGCCTTGGCGCCACCCTCACTGCTTGTGTCCTTTGTGCCCCCTCAAACGGCAACTAATGAGATTGTGCCCATTCCAAGCCTGCCTCCCTCCGTGGTTGGGAGGTGTTGTCATCATCAACCACCTTTTTCACGATCTGGGTTTGCAGCCAAACCTGGGTTGCGGGCCCGTCGCGTGGACGGGATCGCTGGGACTTGCAATCAGTGTGTTTAGCCCCTAACGCCTGAGTTTAGCCCCTGCCACCTGAGTTCAAATCTTGCCCACGCAGTTGTGCCACTCGCCCCTCTTTCACCCCCACCGACCCAAAAGCCCCATACACCTGGGCAGTCACCACCCAGCACCGCGCCTTGCTATGTGTAGTGCTTTACACTGAGGCGCCTGCAGCAGGCGGTGTGATCCGGTTCACGACTAGCGGTGCAGACGCAGGCTGGTGTGTGCAACCGCACCCAAGCGCGATGCGCGGCGGGCGCGCAGCGGGGACCAAGTGTCGTGACCCGGCAATGCTACAATGCAACGGCCGACCAAGGAGAGCCAGCAGTCGACCACGATAAGCCAAGGGTCCCGATCACGGTCGGGACGCAGAGGGGCGCAGCACGTATTTTGTCAACACGCGTGCACGGCGGGGTTTGGGAGGGGGTCGTGGGAAGGGGGGATGGGAGGGGGCCCTTGCTCCGCAGGCACCCATCAGCTGTGGGGGGTGCCCATCGGAGTTCGTCGGAGCGGGGGCTTCACAGGTCCTCGGGGCCGCGGATGTTGCCGGGGATGCCGCGCCTGATGGGGTTGGAGAACACCGGCGGCGCGCTGATGCGCTCCTGTGGCGGGGCGTCAAGAGGGGGAGGGGGAAAAGGCACATAAATTAGCAGCCACGGGAAGAAGGGCACGGAGGCAAGGCCGCAGAAAGCGGCCCTCGCCCCTGGCCTGCTGCAGCCAGGCAGGCCGCTCCCTGGGCCACTCTGTTGTGGCCGAAATGAATAGCACCCTTGTGTGCTGCAATACAGCCCGCTCGTCGATGGAGCCCCAGGCTCTCACCACGACGCCGGCCTTCTCAGCCGCCTCCGCCTTGAACTCCGGCGACAGGCTGGGCGGGGGCACATTGAAGATCGCCCTGGCAAAAGTGCGGCGCAGCGGCCGCAGTTGCGCACGGGGGGCCGGGGAGGGGGCCGGTTGAGAAGTTCGGGCCGGCGTGGCTGGCCACCCCTCCGGCTGCCGTGGCATTGCGCAATGCAGGCTGCGAGCTGAGCTGGCCACCCGGGCTGGCGACACCAGGCAGCATGGGGGAGCGGCTGGCGCCACCGCGCAACAGGCGCCCTGCTGCCACAAACTCACACGCGCGCCTCTCCACTTGGCGTGCAAAGCCCTGCAGCCGCAGTGGCGTCAGGGGTATGCGAGCCCAGGCACTCTTCCCCTGGCAGCGAACCAGCCCCACTACGCAGATCTGAGCCCCCGGGCCCGACAAGCCGGCGCTCACTTGTTGGCCCAGACGGCAAGGCCACTGAGTCCAAAGGTGATCAGGATGCTGGGCATGATCTTGGACCAGAATGGCACTTCCAAGAATTTGCCACTGCTTTGATGCTGCCATGCACTGGCCACAGGCCTCATGTTCGCCATGGTTGGTGACCTGGCGCGCGCGGAAGGTGAGGGCAATCCATCAGCGCAGTCGACTTCAGGTGTGGCCTTGACTCAGATGGGTGCCAGAGGGCTGCTGCATGCGGCCGTAAGCAGGCAGTTGCGCACTGCGCAAACCCTGCACTGCGTGCGTCGCGCGAGTCGTCAGGCCTTCGCTGGGCATCGTCGCCGCAATCAAAGGCTGACGGAGAGGCGCAGCACCGTCTGTTCAGGTTCCCAGTTAATTTCAAGACGTCCACAGCGCGTCGAGCTGCTGGGCAGGATGCACCATGGGCGGAGCGACCGGCTCACAGCACATGCAGCTTTGGCAAGTGCGGCAGACTGTTGCGAGCAATGTGTTTAACACTCTCGCTGCCCTTGCTGGCCGCGACCTGGGCAAGTACTCACGACAAGATTGATCTGGTGGAGCTTCTAACGTCTCTCCTGCAAACTTCTATCAAAGCTATATTCTTGCAAGCATTGGCAGGTTGTCGTGAAGTTTTGCACCATACGACACAATTCTACGATATTCGGGCGGCAGGCAGGGGACAGTCGCACAGCAGGGACAGTGGCCGGCCGGGGCAGTCGCACGTTCGGTGATCAACATTTGTATACACACGGTGCGATGCAGCTCAATATCGCACAGCGGGTCTCCCCTATGACAATGCTGCGAACACCAGCAATCGCTCGTCTTGGCAGCGGCCTGCGCTCGATCAGGCGCTTTGTGAGCATGGCTGCACCCAGCAGCGTTCAGGCCCCCGCCAAGCGCAGCCTTGAGGTGAGCCGCCCAACCAAGCAGCGGCAGCGTGCGGTGCACGGGTCGTTCTGTCTTGCATGGTGGGGAGCAAGTGACGCGGGGTCCTACAGAGCAGCAGGTGCACTGCCAATGGTCGGACGGCGTTGTGACTGGCAGGCTGGGCACGCATGCGTCAAGCGCAGCAATTCCAGGACCATCCATGAAGCTGCAGTGACATCACCTCGAGCCGCAGGCCGTAGCTCGACTCCAGCGCTGCAATGCTCACACAACCTGGTCGCCCTCCCTGTTCAGGAACTCGCATTTGACAACACCTTTGTGCGGGAGCTGCCCGCTGACCCTGAGGCAGGCAACTCGCTGCGTCAGGTGAGGTGGCTGGGCAGCAGGCAATGCTTGGGTTGTCGCCACCAGTCCGCAGAGGGATTACCCTGCAGTGACAACGTTAAAGTGATCGGGGGCCCCCTGGGGCAGCACAGTGGATAGCAATTTTAGCAGGCGGCAGCAGCAGCAGCAGCAGTTAACAGCGACAGTAGGCAGCAGCAGCAAAGTGCAGGAAGAGCGACGTGCGGGAGCAGCAGTAAGCAGCACGTGCTGCAGGTTCGGCGCTTGCCATTACGAAGTGTACACATGTTGTCCGCCCATCTGCCTCCGCCCATCCATGCACGTGTTGAAACGTACATGCATGCACATCCACTCACTCGCTTGCTCACCCATTCACCCATCATTCCATCCGTACATCCGTACATCCGTGCATCTATCAATTTGACCATCCTCCTGTTTGACCATGCATCCATGCTCTCCTCCATGCAGGTGTTTGGCGCCCTGTATTCTCGGGTATCCCCGACACCCGCTGCTGGCGAGGCGCGCCTGGTTGCATACAGCAAGGAGGTGGGTCGTGGGGCCTGTTAGCCGGGCACAAGCGCGAAGAGCGTCGCCAGGTTGTGGTGCTCGACATGGGCCAGGCTGTTGCGTGCTGCGAATCTGTTGGGGCCTTGCTTGTGCTGGCGCGCAGGGGTTGAGGGCCCGGCATGCCACGCAGCTAGGACGTCCATGGTATGACATGCTGTCAAAAAATCAACCTGCAGAGTGTCCGGTCGGAGCTTGGGAGGAGAGCTGCGCGTTGCTGCTGCGCGAACACCTTACAGCTTAGAGATTGAAATTGTTGCTGAATCAGGGGCTGCAAGGCCAGTTCGGCAGGACTGCATGGCAATCGAGGGCACGTGCTCTTTGCTAGCACGTGTGCCCTGTGTGTTTATTCCATGGCTTCGCGTGGCGCCCTATGCCCTGCCCCACCCCAAGCCCCCACTGTGTGCCGCAACCCCGGCCCCCCCCCCCCCCCCCCCCCCCCCCCC
>NW_014010835.1:5385-8577 GCF_000611645.1 Monoraphidium neglectum
CCCCACACACACACACACACACAAACTTTCACTCATCTGGTGGTCCCTGAGCGTACTACATGCATTGCACCCCCTGCAGGTGGCAGAGCTGCTTGACCTGGACCCTTCAGAGTGCGAGAGGCCCGAATTTGCGCTGCTCATGGCCGGCGCAGCGCCACTGCCCGGCAGGTGCGCACGGGGGGTTGGGGCACGGGCTGGTTTTCATGGTGGCAGGATAGCTGCGACTCCGAAACGCGGTGGCTCATGTGGCTGTCTGTCGCATTGCTATCAGCGCACCCACCCAACCCCGTCTTCGCTGCAATGCAGTGAGCCATACGCCCAGTGCTATGGTGGCCATCAGTTCGGGCAGTGGGCCGGGCAGCTGGGTGACGGCCGCGCCATCACCCTGGGCGAGGTGCGTGGAGGGAGGGGGTGCAGGCGTATTCAGTCCCAAAATCGGACTTGCCAGGCTGCCACTTGGCAGGGCGTGCGCACGTGCCCACTCGCATGTACACGCGCGCGCTTGCTCTCGCGCGCGCGCGCGTGTACATGCTCGTGCGCGCGCGCGTACACACACACACAAACACGGGAGCGCGCGCGCACGCATGCACGCACGCACACACACATACACGCACATACTCACAAACACGCACAAGCACACAGAAAGGCTCGAACTTGAAAACACACTCATAGTGCGTACGCAAACATGTCATCCAGGTGGTCAACTCACGCGGCCAGCGATGGGAGCTGCAGCTCAAGGGCGCCGGGCGCACCCCCTACAGCCGCCGCGCCGACGGCCGCGCCGTGCTGCGCTCGAGCCTGCGGGAGTTTGTCTGCTCAGAGGCTATGGCCGCCCTCGGGGTGCGTCATGCCGTGTGTCCAATGGGATGCCTTGGGCCGCCTCTTTGTCTTGCGTGGCGTCTTGTCGCTGCGCGTGCTGAGTGTGTGCATCAGCACCAAACCAAGTTTGGGGTGCGGCATCAGCTTGTGTGCCCAGACGCCTGAGCCGTGCAGTGGTAGGAGAGGCACCGCCATGCATGAGCCAGCGAGGCTGTCACTTGCGGCCTAGCGATGCAAATTGGGTGGTTGCCTTTCCAGGCATGCTGCGCACCTGCTGCGCCGCCGCCGGGCCGCCCTGTTCTGTTTCTGATTGGTGTGTAGGACGCCCACGGCGTTCCCACGCCCCCAGCCTGTTCGCCTTGTTCTGGCTCTCCCAGGTGCCCACCACGCGCGCCCTGAGCCTGGTCAACACGGGCGACAAGGTGATGCGCGACATGTTCTACAACGGCGACGTCAAGTGAGCGGGATTTTCATAGGTTAGAGGGGGATTGCAACTTCCGAGTCGATGCCACAATTGGACGGAAGGAATGATGAGGTTTGGGGAGATAAATGAAAAGTTTTCCGCGTTGTGGTTCTGATTTGCGCCGTGGACGGATTATGCAGTGGAAGGTTTGCTTTCCAGGGCGTTCATCAGACCTCTGATCGCCACAGAGACTGCGGGCAGTGCATGCTGATGTCACCAGTCAGGCAGTGTCTTCAAGGGTGTCTTACGGCCACCCGGTCGGCCGCAGCCTGTACTTTTTGCAGAGCTTCTGCGGCGCCTGCACTGGGCTTGACGATTGGGATGGGCCTTTCCTTTCATCTCCGCAACGTAATCCACGCATGTGCGCATGCATACACACACGCATACGCTCACGCATGCCGTCCCTCCCTCGACACGCGCACACACACACACACATTCTCTCTCTCCCTCTCTCTCTAACGCACAGGTTTGAGCCGGGGGCTGTTGTGTGCCGCGTCTCTCCGTCGTTTGTCCGCTTTGGCACCTTCCAGCTGCCCGTCTCGCGCGGCCCTGAGGAGCACGGCCTGGTGCGGCAGACCGCTGACTACGTGATTCGCCACCACTTCCCCGACATAGAAAAGGAGCATGACGGTGCGGAATTCTGCAGGTCGCTTTTGAATCAGTCAGTTTGACTGGGCGTTGTATCGTGGTTCGAGAGCATGCGCTTTGCACTGGCGGCGGCTGACGTATGGGCGACTCTCGTAAGTTAAATTTTTTTGGCTTGCCCCTTGAGCAATTCTGTTGCGCAGCACCACGCGTGCCATTCTGGCTGTTCTTCATTGAACAAACAAACAACAGCGCATGTGCGCACGCTTGTGGCCCCCTCTCCCCTTGTAGGGGAGGGCAAGTACCTGGCCTGGCTGAGGGAGGTGACGCTGCGCACTGCGCGGCTGGCGGCGGCGTGGCAGGGCGTCGGGTTTGTGCACGGCGTGCTCAACACCGACAACATGAGCATCCTGGGGGTCACCATAGGTGGGGCGCGGCGGTCGGGGTGCGGGATGAGGGGCTGTTTACGAAAGCTTTGCGGAGTTGGTGCTGGGTGCAGGGTCAGAGGGTTTACGAGATGGTTTGTTGTAGGTGAACTCCACGACCTGTATTGTGCTCACCTCAGGTCTCACTGACTGGATTTTGTGAGTGTGTACATGCTCGCCCGCACTTGAAGGCTTAGCAGTGACCCCAGCACGCCATCCATGTGCCGCCACATCCTCGCTTCACACGTTCCGGCTTCTCTCGTCGCCCGAACCAGCTGCCCACCCTCTGCCTCCCATCGCCACTCGCACCCTCCCCCCTTCTGACCGCACCCCGCGCATACGCACACCCATACAAACACACCCATGGTGCCTCCCGAATGTCAGACTACGGGCCCTTCGGCTTCCTGGACAAGTTTGACCCCTTCTGGACCCCAAACCTGACCGATGTCCAGAGCGGCCGCCGCTACTGCTACAGGTGAGCCAGCATGCAGGGCTCAGGGGCGCCTCGCAGGGGCGGCGCGGCCCCCAAACCACCACGGCCGGCCTCCCGCGGCTCACCGGCTGTTGACATCACTGGCGCACACACCCTCTGATTTGCCTCCCTTCCCTCGTCATCAGGATCCCCTCGTCACGTTGCTTCGCACAACCCTTTTTGTACACAGGCATGCAGCATTCCATGGTATACACAGCCATGCGGCATGCCCCAATGCATGTCACCATGCGGCATGCCCTAATGCATGCAACGATGCGGGATGCCTCACCGTACGCCGCGCAGGAACCAGCCCGAGATCTGCCAGTGGAACTGCGCGCAGCTGGCCAACGCGCTGCTGGCCGCGGAGTTGGTGGGCAAAGAGGACGCGGAGCAGGTCATGAGGGAGTACGCAGACGTGAGTAGGGGGG
>NW_014010834.1:0-4451 GCF_000611645.1 Monoraphidium neglectum
CCCCCACACAGCGTGCGGTTCAGGAGGCCTCGCTGAACCAAACATCTAAACCCTTCCCACTCTGACCCCCCACCCCCACCCTACAGGGTGCGGTCCAGAAGGCCCAGGAGATCGCTGCCAACACCCCCGACAGCTTCATCCTGCAGCAGTTCGAGAACCCCAACAACCCCAAGGTGATCCGCGGTGTGGTGTGAATGTGCGAGTGTTTGTCTGTGTTCAAACGAGTGTGTGAGTGTGTTTGTGTGAGAGAAAGTGTGTGTGAGAGAGTGAGTGTGAAAAGGAGTAGGAGAGAGTGAGAGAGAGACAGAGAGAGGCAGAGAGAGAGAGAGAGAGAGAGAGAGAGAGAGTGTGTGTGTGTGTGTGTGTGTGTGTGCGTGTGTGTGCGCGCGCGTGGGGGAGGACGACAGGCCGAATTCGTGCCAGGAGAGGGTCGGACAAAAACAGCACACTTTGAGGGGCCTGCCCGGCGCTGGTTCGCAGCGACAGACGGCCACACGCAGCTGCTGCCGGCGGCCCGAGGGACACACCCCTTGACTCCGTCTCTCAGCTCATTCCCCTTGAAGCATCCCTCCACCCCCAACTCACCCCAAACCCCAACCCAGGTGCACTACGAGACCACCGGCCCTGAGATCTGGAAGGCCACCGACGGCAAGGTGCGCTCTGGCCCCCAATCGCAAAATAAGAACCAAAAACCGCCGACTGCGCCATGCCATCGCATCGGGCAAGGGGTTGCATTGCTGCAGTGTGTCTCCCGGGTCCGCGGCGGCATTCATAAGGGCAGGTCCTCCTCGCGGGGGCAGCAACGCAACCCCGCTTGCCTGCCGCCCCTGGGGTGTCCTCTCGGTCCATAATTGCGGTGGTCGTGCCCTGCCCCCTGATTTGTGATCTTGACCGCAGGTTGACTTCCTGGTCAGCGGCGTGGGCACCGGCGGCACCATCACGGGTGCTGGCAGGTACCTCAAGGAACAGAACCCCAACGTCAAGGTTGGTGGCTTTGGATTTATTTGGGGGTGTGTGTCGTATGTGTGTGGTGGGGTTTGTTTGTGTACGCCTGCGGAGGAGCACGTGAGTGCATGTGCGTGCGCGTGCGCGAGGGGGGACGGAGGGGGGGGGCACACAGTAGCACACACTACATGCACACACCCACACGCTCACACGCACACACGCACACACACGCACATGCACACATCCATACGCTCACACGCACACACACACACTCTCTCTCACACACACACACTCACACTCGTGACCTCAATCTCTGTATGCGCAGCTGGTGGCCGTTGAGCCGTCGGAGTCCCCCGTCCTGAGCGGCGGCAACCCGGGCCCCCACAAGATCCAGGGCATCGGCGCCGGCTTCGTGCCCGGGGTGCTGGACACCGGCCTCATCGACGAGGTCATCCAGGTGCGCGCGATCCGAGATCATCTGATCTGGATATTGATCTGATCCGGTCGAAGCCCTGGCCCAGCTGCGCGGCTGGACGGCCGCGAGTCGACGCTTCGGGGGCGGCGGCGGCGGCGGTGGCGGCGGCCCAGGAGGCGCCCCGCGGCGGATGGCGCACCCCGATGCTAGCCCGCGGCCCCCTTCTGCGCGCCCCGCCGCCGCTTTTCCCAACATTTGGGTGCCTCTCCCGCGCTATAGCTCCCTCCACCTCTCGAAACCCTCCGCCCTCAACCTTCTGCGCCCCGCGTGTGCAGGTGTCGAGTGACGACGCCGTGGCCATGGCGCGCCGCCTGGCCACCGAGGAGGGCCTGCTCACCGGCATCAGCAGCGGCGCCGCCACCGTCGCCGCCATCAAGGTGCGGCGCACACACCCGCCCCGCCGCCCCACCTTCCCAGCCGCCCGCCGCGTCGGTGCCGCCGCGCCGCTGCGCGTGTGCTTCCCCGCGGTAGTGTGCCTCAGCGGCTGCCCTCTAGCGTCGGCCCGGCGCACCGGCCCGCACCGGCCAGCGCCGGCCGCCGTCGCCCACGCTGCGCCCCTTCCTTGCCGACCCTGGCCTGCGGCAGCGTGCGCCGCCCCCCAACGGCGCCCCGACCCTTCACTACACAACCCCTCGCAACCGCCTTGCCGTGCGTCGCGACCCAGCGCCACCATGCCCACCGCTCACACAACCCTCTCGTGCTTTCACAAATCAAACTCAAATGATTCAGGTCGCGTCCCGCCCCGAGAACAAGGATAAGCTCATCGCCGTGGTGCTGCCCAGCTTCGGCGAGCGCTACCTGTCGAGCGTCCTCTTCCAGTCCATCCGCGAGGAGGCCGAGAAGATGACCTTCGAGGTCTGATCTGGCACGATCTGATCTGATCTGGCCCGACCTGGGATCGCACGATGATCTGAGGTGGGGGGCGGGAGCGGGGCAGCCCGCTGCGGCGCGGGCTGTGCACCCCCTCTTAACCATCTTTGGATCGCTTTCTTGATGGCTCTATGCGTCGGCCTGCATGTTGGCAGCCCCGGCCCCAGCCCAGCGCCCGTCGCACCGCTGTTGCCGGCGAGGGTCAAAGCGGAAAAGGGGATGTTTGCATGGGGCTCGCTTGGCTTGTGAGCTGCGCAGCCGCCGCCCTGCCGCTTTTTGAGCTGCGCTGGGTTGGCCACGGCCTGCAGGCTGCGCGCCGGACGGCGGTGTCGCTCCCACAAACTGGGCTGTGCCTATGACTCGCGGGCCGTTTGCGCCCGCCCCTGTGTAATTTGTGGTTGGACCTGCACCAAGATGACACGCCGCAGCATCATGGCCGCTGCGGTCTAGTCCAGTAGCCGGGGAACGAAGTCTGCATGCCCCGAGCAGCTCGGCGAGCGGTTTGGATCACCAGGGCAACCCTCGAAGGCGGCTCGCGACTTCATGCCGGGCCTCCTCAGCCGTATGGGCACTGCGTGCCACAAGGGGCCACATCGGTGCTTGTGACCGCCGCAGGCGCGGCTGCGCGGCACAGAGGGCAGCAGGGAATGGTGTGGCGGGGGGCGGAACACTGGCTGCTTTTGAAAAGGGGTGCAGTTTTCAAGGAGCAGCAGGGCCGCCCGTACTGCCTGTGGCTAGGGATACAGCGCCGACACTGTGCAGTTGGGAGATGAATGCTGGCGAGCGTGCAGGCGCTGCCAGAGTGATGACGCAGCAGGCGGGCCGATGGTGGTGGCGGTGGCGGGAGCAGGGGCAGTGGCGGCTGCGGCGTCGGTGTCGGCGCCCCGGGAGGGAGGGGGTGCGGCATCTGCTGGCCAGAATTAGCTGCGCTGAGCGGACGTGCGCGACCCCTGCAAAAAGCGACACGCGACCAACTGCATACTCGCTGTGTTTACAAGGAGGAACTGCCAGTGGATAGCCTGGCGATTTCATGTACCGTGGCGCAGGCGCGGCTGGGGGTGGGGAGGCCTCTGCCTGGTGTTTGGAGGCCGCTCAGTCGAGCAGGGGGAACGCATGAAAACCTCCTGCAGCCCGGTGCGGCAAATGAGAAGGGGTGGGTGGAGGAGGTGCAGGCTGTTATGACGGTCTCCTTGCCGATTGGTTGACCACGTGGTGATGCCGATTTCGTGCAGGAAGAGTGCGCAACGTGGAGCCGAAAGGATCCAACGCAGATAGCCGTCCCCCGCCTTGCCTGCCAACCCCGAGCCACCCACCAAGACGAGCCAGGGACTCCCGCGCAGTCGGCCGTCTGCGGTCGCCGGGCTCGGCGGCGTGAGGGGAAGGAGCCTGGGGCCGTTTCCCATTCCACGGGGTGCATGGGGCTGAGGACAACGTGAGCCTTAGTCAAGGCCGTACAAATCAAGAGGCACCGCCGCCGCGCCCTTTGCCGCCGCCCCGCCGTTTGCCGCTGCTGCGTCCTGCCCTGCTGCTTCGCCGACGCTCGAGGAACCGCCAGAACCCTCCGCGGCGGCCAACGGCTGCGCGCCGGCGGCGCCGGCGTCGCTTCCGCCCCCACCAGCCGCGTGCTCTGGCAGCTCGCCGGCGCCGGAAGCAGGCGCAGAGCTGCTGCCTCCGCCGCGGCTGCTGCCAGCGCTGGCCGCCCCGTCAGCGTCGGACGGCCCCGGGCCGCCGCCGTCAGCACCTAGCCGCAACTCCAGCCCCCCGCCTGCACGCGCCGCCGCCGCTGGCGCCGCCGCGGCAGGCGGTCGCGCAGCCGGCTGCCTCACCTCTGAAACCAAGGGCGGCGCGGCCGCCCTGCCGCCGCCCGCGGCCCACCTGCCGCCCGCAGAGACAATCAAGCCATCCGGCACCCGCCCCTCCCCTGCCCCAATCGGCCCCGCCGCCCCTGCTGCTCGCGGGCGCCGCAGCCGCTGCTGCCCCGCCTCGGCCGCGCGCCGCGCAGCCTCCTCCGCCGCGGCCGCGCCCAGAGAGGCCCAGACCTCCGGCGCCTGCTCGTTCGCCCATGAGGTGAAGAACAGCAGCTTCTGAGCAGCCGCCTTGAGCCGCCGCCGCAGCCGCGCCGCCGCCGCACGCACAGGTGCGCCCGGCGCGGCGGCGTCGC
>NW_014010834.1:4913-6258 GCF_000611645.1 Monoraphidium neglectum
GCCCTAGGTCGGTCAGAGCCAGCACGATCGCGGGGCGCCCCAAATTCAAGAGCCGCGCAACATCAGAGGCCGCCGCCGCCGCCAGCGGCCGCCACTCGGGCGCGCCGGTGGGGGGCGCGCATGCAGCGAGCTCGCACTGCCGCAGGGCCGAGCCCACATCCCTTGGCATCGGGGACGCATCCGTGCCTTCCGCTCCTCCTTCTGCCGCTGCATCCCCCGCCGCCGTCGCCGCTGCTGCATCTCCTCCCTCCACTCCACCTTCACTGCCGCCGCTTCCGGCCGCCCGCCCGCCGCCGGTTTGAGGGGCATCGAGCGGGGGCGCCAGCGCGAGCAGCTGCTCCGCAGCCTCCAAGGGGCTGTCCCCCGGCTCCCCGTCGAACCGCCGCAGGACGAAGCAGTACGCGAACAGCATCTGCGGCGCCTGGAACGCCAGCAGCGGCGACGGCGCGCGCCTCGTCAGCGAAGACAGAGGCGGCAGCGGCCGCGGGGGCCCGTCGGGCGCGCGGCGCGCCGCGGCGCCGTCAGTGTCACCCGCCGGGCCGCCGCCGTCGGCGGGTGACACCAGCCGCTGGCCGCCGGGGCCGAGCCGGAGCTCGGAAGCCTCTGGAAGCTCCCACCAGGGGCGCCAGGGCGCCAGCAGGTGGCTGAGGCGCCCCTGGGCGGCGAGGCGCTCAAAGGCGGCGGCTTCCGAGGGGGCCAGGAGGGCCGACAGGTCTGAGTCATCCAGTGAGCCCTCCAAAGCCTGGGGGTACGTTTTGGTGGATTTGGGGGGTCATTTTGGTCAACGTTGGATGCATGGTGGCTTGCTTCTCTTTGGGTTTTCGCAGCGGCTGCTTGACGGGCACCCGGCTTCCAACGAAAGCAGCGCCCCCCCTGAAGCTGCCGGCAGGCAGGACCGCTGACGTCATCGCTTCATCAGCGGGAAGCAAAGGACCACACAGCGCACAACAACGGCCGGCGCGCGGCCAGCAGGACGACCCGCAGACACGCCGCACGCGTGGCCCCGGCAGCGGGTCGGCGCCCGCCCACCGCAGCCAGCAGCCGCTTGAGGGTATCTTTCGACAGCACCGCCCCCGCCCGCGCCAACGCCGCCTCTGCTGCCGCCCTCTCTGCCGCATCCTCCTCTTCCTCTGCCTCCTCCTCCTCCGCATCCGATCCCTCTTGCCCTCCGCCGCCGCCACCGCCGCCGTTGTGCTGGCCGCCCGCACCGCGCCGCCCCCGCGCGCCGCCGGCGCCCAGCAGCAGCGCCTCCAGATCGCCCGCCAGGTCGTCCAGCTCGTCCTCGTTCAGATCACCCAGATCTGGCGCTGCCGACGACCCCGCCGCCCCGCCCATCCCACCGCCC
>NW_014010834.1:6690-8981 GCF_000611645.1 Monoraphidium neglectum
CCCCGCCCATCCCACCGCCCCTTCCCCCGCCGCCGCCGCCGCCGCCATCTTCGTCGTCTCGCTGCTTCTCATGCAGGCGCTGCAGGATCGACAGCATGTGGCGCTGCTCGTCGGGGCCCGCGCGCGTGCTGCGCAGCTGCTGCTCTGCCTGGGACCTGCGCGGCAGCAATTCGAGGCGGCGTGCAGGTTTGTGGCAGCACCCGTGGTGATCGCCGTCGCCGCCGACTCGCCAAGTAAGTTTGCCAGACGGAAGGGTTGTGTGCTGGCGCCGTGGCGTTCGAGCATCCCGAATAGATGTTTGAGTCCTTTGATTATATTGAGGCGCACCTGTAGAAGGACTCTGTGCAGTGCTGGCTGTGCCGCTGGTAGCAGTCGACGCTGCAGTACGGCGCATTGCAGCGCGGGCATGTGTAGGGGGCGCTGGAGCGCACACATCTGCGGGCGCAGGGGGCGCGCGGATATGAAATAATCACATAAGATTCAAACCCATCATGGGGATGCAGGAGGCAAAGAGCGCGGCTTACACTCTACAGATCGGCGCAGATCGCGGCGTGGCCATCTTGTCGCGATCCACGAGGCTTTCGGGCTGTTCCTGTTATCAAATATGAGGCTGCTCTTTGATCTAATCTGTCACCGCAAATGGTGCAGGCTCACCATTTGTGTCTGGAGCTGCAGCACCGTCGCCGTCATGGTGTCACCAGGTGCCGCCTCGCGCTGCTGCTGCTCTTGCTGCACCCTATCGGCGGTGGCGAATCGCAGCTTATTTGTAACGGGCGGAATGCTGATCGACGGGTGGGCAGATTTGAATCTCATGGTTCTGGGGGCGACAGCCAAGTCCACCAGTCGTCCACTCTTGGCTGGAGAGGCTGCGGGGTCCCAACCCTGAACTTCTACCACCCCATCTACCCAGTATTGTAGCTACGAGCCAGGGACATGCTTACAACTGCAGAGAAAGGCAGCAGTGCCCCTATGATACAAGCCACCACAACACAACCGCAGCACACCAAAGCGTCAGCAAGTCTGTGCCAACTCAATACGCTGCAGCAGCACACGCCCACCGCGGTCCCGCCACGCGCAACCCTGCGACTCCAAGCGCGTGCACTCGGCTGTCTGCCTCAGTCCCGCGCCGCGCACGCCCCGCGCCGCGGCCCCCGCTGTGATGCCCACCGGCACATTCAGCAGCAGCCCGCACGGGCAACCACGCATCCAAGCGCGCTGGCGCCGGCGCCGGCGCCGCCGCCGCCCCGCTACCGCCGCTAGCAAGCGGTCGACAGCCGTGCCCCTCCCGCCGGCGGCCTCACAGCTTGATAATTGGCAGTTGCAGCGGCGCCGACGGCGCCTGCGCCCCGTATTCCAGGCCGCCGCCCGCCGGGTTGCCGCCCGCGTCGCGCTTGCGGTTGAGCGGGGACTTGCTGAATTGGATGCGCATAGCCCCCCTGTCATTAGTCTCCAGCACCTGGGCCAGGCAGGGGATGGGGGCGGGGGCCACATACCGGGGAGACGTTAAGACGAACGGCGGATTGTGCCACGCCTAGCAAGCAACCACACGCCCTCAACTAGGAAGTCATCAACACGAAACGCGCATGCGATGCGGGAGGAGGGCCCCGCTCCCTGATACGAGGGGCGGCGGGCTGTTAGCGGCGGTTGCACCGGCCCCAAGCGAGCGTGCGCTGCGGGCGGGCCGCGAGCAGGCTGCAGGCTGCGGGCCGCCCCACCTGGCCCTGCAGCTGCGTGTGGGTGAGGACAGCGTTCTCCACCGAATCAAACTCGACAAAGCAGGTGACGCCCCGCTGGTTGAGGGAGAACCGCAGCTGGACGTAGCCCTGCGGGCCGGGGCCGAGAACGTGGGTGGTGGCGGCGGCCAGTTGCAGCCACGCGCAGGCGTCTTGCGGAAAGGGACGGTGCCCCTGTACATGCCGACGTTGGCATTACAACGACGAAGGGCCGCCAACAGGGCACCAGCTTGTTTGCAGGTGGACGAGGACGCAGGATGCGCGCGCTCGGGCGGCAAAGAGATGCCGCGCCGGACACCAGTCGCCGGTGCGGCCCCTGTCAGGTGTGGCGTCCTGCTCCGCGCATCCATTGCCACGTCCCGGTGCTGTGCCCGGCTCTCAACTGCCTGCAGCAGCCCGGGCCCCAAGATCACAGATAACCCCCTTCTCACCGGCTGCACTGAGAACACGCGCCGCAGCTCCGCCTCTGTCACGCCCGGCCCCAGGTTGCCGATGAAAAGGGTGCTGCACGGCGGGTTGTCGTGCATGCTGCGCGGCGGGCCGCGCTCGCCGCCGCGG
>NW_014010833.1:0-5853 GCF_000611645.1 Monoraphidium neglectum
CGCAAGCCAGCCCCCTCTTCCTTAATTTACGCGGGCGTCACAGCCTGCGTAGTCTCTCTCTCTCTCTCTGCGTCGTGATCAGTGCTGGCCCCTTCCATGCAGTGAGTTTGCACTCCACCTCGCCCCCCATGTTGGTCAGCTCTTCCTTTGGGACTGTTGTGAGCACGTTATCAATCCTGCTGATCAAGCCCTTGCCTTGTCTTCGGAATGTTTTAAGCCTAGCGTGTGTCACATCTGGGTTGGGCAGTGCGTCAACGGGCGCCAGTGGCAGGCCCTCCATCGCAGCCCTGTGCGCGCGGTCGTGGGTGTATGCGAGGGGGCTCTCCTCCCCCACTGTCCTGTCGCTTGGTGCAAGGCGGGGGGGCGGCTGCGTCGACGCGCTGACGCTGTCTGCTGACTCTAACTCGGTCTGCTGACACAGCTGTCGCTGCCTGCGGCTGTCGGATGCGTGGAGGGCGGATACAACCAAGTCAGCACTGGCTGCTGACTTGCGACGCCGGCGGCCGACGGAACTGTCGCTGCCACAACCACAGCCGAGTTGTGGAGACTCGTTACACTGTGCGCCCTGAATTAGTAAGACACCAACGATCATAGGTAGTATAGTACCTGAAAACAGTTCGCACGTGTTCCGGAAGATTCCTAGCAGCACGGTGTGTATGTATATGTACATACACATTTATACTTACATATACACCTGCGGCGCACCATGTGAGAAGGCCAACTACGAGTCCAAGGTAATTGAAAGAAACCCACCGTACTTCTATTCAAACTAGTATTAGATTCTTCTATGGCATAGCTCCGACGAACTTCATTCGCTTCGTCTCTAACAAGCAGACCACAAAGCAGGCAGTAGTCAGCCTCGTGCCAGCAGGAACCAGCCCTCGTGCCAGCAGGAACCAGCCGTCGGTGCGACTGACCGTGTCATCCCCTTTTGACTCGCTCAAAGGAGGCTATTGGTGCACGAGATTTTCACCCACGGTATTCGATCACCCCACGTCACTTCAATCGCCCTGAACTGTGCGCGTATTGCAGGCAGCCTGTACAAAGCACGCCAGGACGTATTGTTGTGACGATGTTAGATTCACAAGCTCGAAATCTGGGGAAACGCCCTGCCCGGGGCCTGGCCAGCCCTCACGAGGCAGTGCACATGCCGCCATGGAGTTCGTTGCACACCTCGCTGCGCACATTGTGGATCAGGCTCGCACTCGCGTGCGCCGCGCTGCTGGCAGTGATGGGCGTGCTGGGCCTCTACTCTGCTGCCTCAAGATCAATCGATGCTGCGACGCCCGTGGTGGGCCGGGACCAACATGCTGCGTGGAAGCTGCACGTAGGAAACATTTTCGTCAGGCTCCAGCATGACCCTGTTCAGCATGACCCGCCGCGGCCAAACAATGGCCAAACTCGGCAACCGCAGCCGCAGCCGCAGAAGCTGCAGCCACGGATGCCGCAGCAGCCAGTCAATACGGCACCACAGGGATGCACTACGCGAACGCCACCGCCGCAGCAGCCAGTTGGGCAGCGTCATTTGGCCATAATGCCGCAGCCACCCGTCGACTTGGCGGCAATGCTTGAAGCTGCTGCGGTGACCAACGACACGCGGCTTGCAAGAGTGGCACGCTTGCTCGCTCGCCATCGCGCTGCAGTCACAGTCGCAACAGCGTCGGGCGCGCCTAGCGGCGCCCGTTTCGTTGTTGAGGCGCGCACCGTGTACATGGCAGCTTTGCAACATGCGGCACGAGATGCGTTGAACCACTCCAAAACCCTTTTGGTCCGCTCTCAGCAGAGCGGCGGCGGCGCCGCCGCCGCTGCACTTAAACCGCAGAAGCAGCCTGAGTCGTCAAGAACATCAGCAAACACGTCGTCGCCGGCAGCCCAGATGATATCAGAGGCTTTCTTAGCCATCGAAGATGCGGCTGCGAACAGGGGTGGCGAGCCCGCACTTGTTCCGTGCTTGGCGTCCACTGACCCAACACAGCCGACCGTGCTGCCACCAGAACAGCGTGTGCTGATCGCAGCCAACCTTCGGGACAGCGAGGGGGTCGCGCCAAATCTGGTGGTTCAGGTCTTGACGCTTGCGCTCGCACAGGACGCGCTGCTGGGCAGCGGTGGTGTTGATGAGACCCGTGGCGACGGCAGTGGCAGCGGCAGTGGTAGCGGCAGATTCAGTGGCAACAACAGCAAAACTAGCCACAACAGCACCAGTGGATACGAAACAAGTTTTGATAGCAGGGTGTTTGTTTCGATTTACGAAAGTGGAAGCCGAAAGGAAGACAAAACAGGTGCAGCTGAGTTGCACAGGTGATGTGTGTGTTTGATACGGCGATATCATGCTCACTTGCGCAGCTGGCGTGACATGCGCCGCACCATATTCTGCTGACACACCCTCCCCATTATTGCAGGCGTCATCCCATGATCACCTGTATGCCAGCTTTCATTGCAAAACAACCCTGCAAGCCTCGACATACAGCAACTACCAACAAAACTTGAATGACTGCTTTTTGTCATGAACCTGCAGGCCGCTGGCTGGCGCTGCTGCGCATGCTTCTGGAGCCCATTGGTGTCCCATGCAACATCACTGCTGGTGGAACTCTCACCAGAAAGAATGGCCAGGAGCGAATCGAGTTCCTTGCGGCTGCCCGCAACGCCTTGCTGCCACCAGTGGGCCCGCAGACGTCTATTGGCGCCGAGAAAGCCTACAGTGCTGGAGGAGGCAATGGCAGTTCAGCTGACAACATGAGTTATGCTCCACATCTCCAGGCGTCGGCACCACAATGGCCTCCTAACGGGGGCGCTTTCATAGCCTCTGACGTGCTGTTTGTCAACGACATATACTTCTGCGCTGGGGACGCATTGCGTATGCTATGGCTGGACGCTGACTTCGTGGCAGGTTTTGATTTTGGCGCAGTTGACAACACTGGTAGCCCAGGACGGCGTCGGCTCGTGCAACACGGCAACAGGTTTGGCAACAGCAGCTCTGCTCCCTTATCTGTGGTCGAACATGCAGTGGGTCAAGTGCAACGTGGCCAACGGCGGCTGCAAGTCCATGGTGGTGGGCCTTCCAACGCCCGTGGTGTCAACAGCGGTACCAGTGGTGCTCTGCGGCGCATGTTGGGGTACGAGCAATTTAGCTTTGCGCGCGTGCTGGACATTGCTGCAGCTCAGGGCGGCAACTCGACAAAAGCCGCCTATGTGCGCTTCTACCCGTACGATGTGTGGGTGTGGAGAGACATTTCAGGCCAACGCCTGCGCTGGTCCCCTCCATTCGGCAACACGCCCAACACAACCAGCAATCTGGCACGAGGTGCGCCGTTTCCGGTCTACTGCGGATGGGGCGGCATGGTGCGAGTTACAGCCCAGCCCTTTGCAGATGGACTAAGGTTCAGGAAGAACCTGGAGGGCGAGTGTGCGGCAAGGTGCGTGGCCGCGAGGTTGGGTACGGCGGGTTGCCACACCAGCAGCACCGCAGCTGCATGCACATCCCTCTTGTTGACAGGCTGTAATGCTGGCAAACAGCTGCATGCCTGTGTGGCTAGGATATGGACGCGATACGGGTTATAAGTGCTGACAGGCAGTGATGTGGGCATAGGATGCCCTTCTATTGCACCCAGCCCGGCCTTAAGGTTGCACGCAATCTCACGCATGCGGGCGGGGCCATTGTGTAGGGCTATTTGCTCGTTGGCGCTTAGTGTTGGTGAGGCGGATAATCACCCGCCAGCTTACCCAATCCTAATCATCACCGTCTGCTTGGTGCTTTGGTCGCATATTCTGCTGGAATTGTCTTTCGTATCCAGCGAGTGCAGGTGAGCAGACAGGGGGGGTTGGGGATGGGATCCGTTATGGTGCAATTGGCAGCTGCAGCACTCATTATTTCCCCAGTGACAAGTGCTGCTTGACCTGTTTGCTGCTCCGCATCATCCAGCATTTTGCACGAACTTACGCCTTGCACCTCTAATGTTTCCCTAAAACGTTCAACCCCGTCAGCTTGTTGTGCGACGACCTCCATCGCATGGGCTACCGCCGAATCATGTTGGACCCTGGCGCACGCACGGCGTATACGATGCCCACTGCCTGGGCGCTACACTCGGGCGCATTCAACCTGAGCGCCCGTGCTGGCCTGGGAAAAATGCCGTGGACTGACATCGCTGCCCTGGGGCGTGCGCCAAGCGCCGTGGCTGTCGTCAGCAACGGCACAGCGGGCCAGCCGCTTGCACTTGTGAGTGCAGGCGTTAACTGGAGGGCAGCATCAAGTGTGCCTCTGTACAGCGAAGTGGACTGTTGCGCAAAAGCCACCGACTCGGAGTTAGTGTGGTTTCCATCATGCCGCCCGATGAGCGTGATGGAGCGAAATTTCACGGATTCATTCTTCTTGCAGTGCAAGCTGCACAACCAGCACGCTGCATTTGGCAGCAGCCACCAACGTGCCCTGCGTCAAAACAGTGTCAACACCACTACCCCTGACTGGCCGGCGGATCACGGCAAGTCACCAGCTGCAGAAAGCCTGCAAAGGCAGCAGCGGCGCCGACATCTGGCAGCTGCCGCGGGGATGGCAGAGGTGGACTCTCGGTCACAATTAAAGTATTTGACTGCGCGTGAGCGCCATTCTGACGGCGCATGGCATTCACCAAGGTATGCACCCTGCCCTCCTTAGGGTGCTAGCTCTTGCTTTGCTTATGCACGCCATGAACCTGGCGGGCTCGCCTCCAACGCAACCCGCGGCCTCACAGCAAGCAAGGCCCACGAGCATCGTGCAGTTTCTGCTTCTTGAAGTCCTCGTACAGCGGGTCTGGGCCCCCTTGCCCATAACCTTTGTGATCACTTGTTGCCTAGTAAATTATCTGATTCAAGCATCACCACATACACAATCGCTTTTCTGTGAAGCCGTGCGTCCTGCAACTAACTACGTATATACTACTAGCAAACCACAGTTGCCTGGCAGGATGCAATTGCATACGTCCCCCAACGGAAGCATGGATGCGTGCGCCCTTGATAAGCAAGCAGGGCGGGCACTACATGTGCGTGCACACATACATTGCTCTGCAGAGAGCATGTCTGCACGGCAGCTACCCAACACACAAAAACAAGATCGTCCGGGTAGGTATTGGATTTGTTTCCAAGGTTGTGCGTGCTGCTGCCAACGTAAATAAATGCTTGGAGTCTCCAAGCAGCTGGGCAAGCCAGCTCTGAAATGAAGTGGGTTGACCATTCCTCTGTGCTGCACAACAGTGTTGAATGCGTTGACAAGCACCGTCGTCCCATGGTGCCAACCATCAGGTCTCGGGTTCGATCCCCGGTGGAGACGTAAGTTGGTTTTCAGCCAACAAAGGGGGAAGTCATGGGCATAATTCGGGTGGTGGGGTGCCCCTGCATGAGACGGTCGCAGGATCAGGCCGCCCGCGCATGAACCTGGCTGAACGTTGCGCACATAGCTGCGGTTTGCAGGTCAGGCACGCCTGGTGCTGCTTGCTTGGCAGCGTTTGTGTCATGGCCCTTGCGTGTGCAACCCAAATGTCGTGCGTGCAAACGCCACACGGGGCATGTGGTTGCCCACTACTGCAAGAGAATGTGTGGATTTGTGTGTGTCCTGCTGAGGCGCTGCACTGTTGCGTGCTGCTGCTGCCCAGCAGCCATGAGTAGAGTATTATAGATTGGACTGGGCGCTGGGCACCCGGTAGGTTTTAAGGACGGGCGCGAGGGTCAGGGCATCCGCCCGTCCCCCCGCTGCCCCACCGGTGTGGGGAACCTGGATGGCGCCGGCGGGTAGGGACGCTCAGGTGACGCCCTTAGCTAGGCTGCCCCTTGCGGTGCCGCCTCGCACACACTTTTCGCCTATGACTTTGAGCGGACAGAGGCGGG
>NW_014010833.1:6084-7302 GCF_000611645.1 Monoraphidium neglectum
CCCGCCGCTGCCTCATCCTTGCCACTGCGTATGACCCCGGCCGCCGCCGCTTCCGCCTAGACCCCTCCAGCTCCCGGCGCGCTGTAATGACCCGGTGGGTGTGGCACAAGGCACTGCCATGCAGGTCGCGGCGCACGTGAGCCAGGTCCTTCCGCCCCACTCCCTGCTGCAGCAGAGTTGGATCAGGGGCATGTTGCATCCCCCCGGCGACCCCAAGTGGGATGACGTGCAGGCGGGCGAGTTGACCTGGCTGCTGTGTGTGAGGATAGCCGCTCCACAAGCAGGCGGTGTTGGCTCTCGGCAATGTCGTAAACCCTGTGTAGGTCATAATTACGACGATTATGATCCATAGTGTACTTCAACTCAACCACACGCACAGTCTTGAGCCCCCGGTCAGGCTCCTTCGGCTGCTCCTCAATGATTGTGTCTGGGCGGCTGAGCCTGCAGCTTGCAGGCTGCAGGCGACGACGGCGGCCGGCCGCACGGGGAGTGCCGTTGCCTCTGTCTTGTTGCTCCAGCCCAAGCGCGCCCGCCCCCAACAAGCCAGCGCCCGCCCCAAGCAGTTCCGTGGGCATGCGTGCGGGGATGGGCATGGCCGCATCCCAATTGCGTACCGCCACCCAGTAATGCAATCGTGCATTTGTGTAAGCATGCCCACACGATAGCCCGTTGTTCAAGTCTTCAACCACATCCCACACACGCACTGCACGCGGTTCAAACACCAATCCTGCCCAGGCCCCCGACCAAGTCAAGGCTGATTGAAATCGCAGAGACAATTGACCTGAACAAGGAGAGGAGCAGGGGTGTGGACATGCAGCGGCTGAAGTTCTTTGCCAGGTTTGGTGGCGAGAATGGCGTCGTGACTTCAAGCAGCGTGGCCGCCGCGCGCACCGCAATCAAGGCAGGCGAGCTGCCGCCGGGCAGCAGCTCTCTGGCCACCCAGCAGCAGGTGGGCAGGGAAGGGCACCGCCTTGACACTAATCTTCATGCTGAGAATCTTTCCACCAATAACGCCGTCTTTTGGTAAATGCCCCCTCACCTGCATGACATGTGAGTGTGCATGCTCGCAGATACACATGCACACACCTTATCAAACACATGCACACGCACGCACATATACTTCACCCTACCACAAGCACACACATGCACTCAAACACATGCAAGAAAGCTCGCCTGTATGAACGCGCACGTGCGCACACACACACACACACACACACA
>NW_014010833.1:8002-9016 GCF_000611645.1 Monoraphidium neglectum
CACGCACACACACACACACACACACACACACACACACACACACACACACACACACACACACACACACACGAAGCCAACTGCCACAACCGTCATCAACAAACACCGCCTCGCCAACATTCACTCCAGGAAGCGCGCCGCACCCGCGTGCCCCTTGGATGCCACCTGGGTTACTCAGGTCCCACTCACATCCCACTTGGGAACCAGGTGGCATTTGGGCGATGTACTCACATACCACTGTGATACCACCCTCGCCCGGGAGGGGCGCGCGGGGTCTCCACGCGTGAGTGCGCCAACCTGCCGCGCGCCGGCTGAGTGGCATCTGGGTGGACCCGGATGCAACTCAAAGCATACCTAGATGCTGCTTTGATCCCACCTTGGTGTCTGCTCCATGCGCGCCGGTCGTCTGCATCGGCTCGAGGGCGTGCATGCATTGTACACCTGTGTCATCACCCGCTGCTGGCTGCAGCTGCCGCTGCTGCTTGCTGCTGCTGCCTGGGCGCTGCCTGGTGCTGCATGGACACCCCCTTGCACCCCCATCCAAGCAAAGGACGCGCCATGTGTTGAGCTCTGGCGCGCAATGAAACCGTGACTGCTGCTGGACAATATATGTTACCATTTGCTGCTGGCTGCTGCATGCGTGCATCTCACCATACATACAAAGCCTGACTTGGGCTGGGTGTGGAGACAAACTGTGTCAAAAATTGAAAAAAGCATGCGTGCATTGAAATCAGAATCAGCAAGATCAAAAAAGCAGATCAGCCAGATTTCCAGGACCACAGGCGACATGCACAGTGCTTGACCAAATACCACAGATGGCAGCCGTCCATCCTGCAGGGATTCAATGCCCTTGCTTGCCGCCTCGGCGCCGCTGCGGCAGGCGCAGGGCTTGCTTGGGGCCCAAAGCCGCCCCGGGGCGGCTGGTTGCGCAGCAACGACGGCGAGGTGGAGCACATGGGGTGCGCACATGCGCACGCAGCAGCGACACTGGCCACAACAACAAATAGGTACATACCA
>NW_014010832.1:0-8084 GCF_000611645.1 Monoraphidium neglectum
TGTGTGTGTGTGTGTGTGTGTGTGTGTGTGTGTGTGTGTGTGTGTGTGTGCATGTGTGTGTGTGTGTGTGTGTGTGTGTGTGTGTGTGTTTGTGTGTGTGTGTGTGTGTGTGTGTGTGTGTGTGTGTATGCGCGCGCGCGCGTGCACGCGTGCGCGTATGCACACGCATGTGCACGTGCGCAAGGAACAAATTTTCTTGATTCGACATCCACACTCCTACGCCTGGCACCATCACACCGTTCCCACGCAGGCGCTTCGTCTGGTCTGAGGCGCGGCTTCGCGTGGAGCCGCTGGCTGCGCCGCCGCGCGTCGGGGACGGCACCTCTGGGCACGGGGACTTCTATTGGGACCAGAACACGACACTGATGACCGTCAAGATGACGGGGCAGGGGGGCCCCCTGGAGCTGCGCTCAGAGAACATCATCCAGGTGGGCTGGTGGAGGGTTGGTTGGCTGGTTGATTGACTTGCTTGGGTGCGTGATGGCGCGTGGGGGGGGGGGGGCGCAACTTGCAACAAGGTGCGAGGGGCCCAGCCTCACAGGTGGCCAATAGGCCAATCCTCGATTGCGCATGCACCTGACGCTCACGGCTGGCTCATCAGTGCGCGTGCACGCTTGCACACCCACCAGGTGACACAACGCCTGGCGATATCAGTCAACGACTTCTACGCGGCCCAGGACCAGTTCGTGGCCAACCTTGCGTTTGTGCTGGGCATTGATGTGTCACGCATCAAGATCGTCAAGGTGGGCTGTGGCAGGTGGACGCTGCGCGATCAGTCAGAGCGCCCGCCGCTGCAGCCATGTCCATTAGCTGAGCTGGGAACACGAGCCCGTCCAACCGCAGAACCACGCTGACAATTTTTGGCCTGTGTTTGCCCTCACCCAACCAACCCCCACCATGCACCCACTCAGATCGTCCCTGGCTCCACAATCCTGGATTACGTAATCCGAGAGGACCCGGTGGTCGCAAATGCACCCATAGCAGAGCCGGTTTACGACACTTCAAAGAACGTCGACTCTGCCACAGCGGCCTATTTGGCGGCACTGCCCACCGTGAGCGGGGGCCCCAGGCGGGGCTGCCGGTTGTCGCCAGGGTGCACGCTGGCTCACACCTGACTCAACACCTGCTGACCTGCAATATTGCAGCTTGGCGTGCATGCAAAGTATGTCGCGGTTGGCATGCCACCCAAGAATTACTCTCTACTGCTGAGCAAGAGCATGGCAGCTGCGCAGCTGCAGGCCTGTTCACTACAGTTTCATTTCACCCAATCGCAGGACCAGCAGCAGGCCTACATGGCATCGTATGCAGCCGCCCCCGCCGCCAGCCCCACCGGAAGCAGCCCGAGCAGCGACGGCACCAACAGCAGCGCCCCGACCAGCAGCAGCACAGCCAACAGCAGTGCCGCCGCCGCCGCGGCGCCCCCGGCGGCCGCCGCGAGCGACGAGCTGGCACGCGTGTTTGCGGCGCTGCGCGACAGCGTCGCGAACGGGTCGATGGCGGGCAAGCTCGGGATACCCATCTTGGACGTGAGCGTCAAGGTCGAGCTGACGCAGGCGCCGTCGGCGGAGGCGCAGGCCGCGGTCGGCCCCGGCATCGACCTGACGGGCGGCGGCGGGGCCGGCGGCGCCGGCAGCGGCGGCGCGGCGGGCGGCGGCGCGTCGAGCGGCGTGCTCTCGCTGGACCAGCTGATTGCGTCGTATGCTCAGGCCCAAGCGGCCGCGGGAGGCGGCGGCGGCGGCGGCAGCGGGGCCGCGGGTGGCGGCGGCGGGGCGGCCGCGGGCGGAAACGGGGGCGCCGCGGCCCGTGCGGGTGCGAGCCACGGGCTGTCTGTCGTGCTCGGCGTCTGCGTGGCGATCGGCGGCGCGGCGGGGCTGGCGCTGTTTGCGGCGCGCGTCGTGAGGTTGAGGAAGGCTGGGCGCGTGACGGCCGCGCCAGACGAGCCTCCGTCTGGCCGACAGGGAGACGCGCAGCGGGCGCTGGGTGAGCTCGGGGTTGTTTTCAACATGCATTCGTTTGTCAAGCGGCAGCCGGGAGTATCCCTTGCTGATGAGGCGTGCATCTGACTTGTCGACAGCAGAGGTGTTTCACCAGCGCGCGCGTCAACATATGTTCTGCTCCTCCACCAGCCAACCCCCACCCGCCCCAATGTTTGGTTCATGAACCGCTCGTCCTCGCAGCAGGCCGCATGTCCATCAGCCTGCGCAAGCTGGCCAGCCTTGGGGCCAGAAGCGGCACCCAGGCCGAACCCCAGGAGAAAGTCCGGCTGTACATGTTTATGTCTGGGAGCGGCGGCGGCGGCGGCAGCAGCGCGGCCGGCGGCCGCAGTGGCGGCGGCGACAGCGCTGGCGATGAGCCCGGCGCCGCCGCGGCCCCGGGCGCGGCCGCCGAGGGACAGGTGCTGCAGGGTGCCGACACGAGCGAGGCAGGGGCCGGCGAGGCGGCGCAGAATGAGGCGCTTGCGAAAGTTGTCGCTGATGCTACAGCAGCGGCGGCAGGGGAGGAGGGGCCTGCACCACTCGACGACAGGGAGGGCATCGCGGGGGGCGGCGGCGGCGCTGCAGGGGTGCGGACTCGCGCGGCCAGCAAGAAGCACCGCGGACGGCTGCCGCCGCTGCACCTGGGCAGTGGCGCCGTCGGCAGCGGCGGCGATGGCGGCGATGGCGGCGGCGCAGAGACTCAGGGCAGGATCACCCGCAGCGCGGTGCGGCCAGCGGAGCTGCCACGCACTAGCTTGGGGCAATCTCCTGAGTAGAGTCCGTCCGTGTTGACTACAATTGGCAAGCCAGAACTCTGCTAGATTGCGCTGACTAGATCGGCGTGCCGCCTTCTTGAAGAGTGTCATGTAGGTTATGACCCCCCGCCCATCCTCACGCTTGTTCACACCATGTGCATCCCTTTGCAGCAAGCAAACTTTTCGAACCAGCTGCACGCAAGTTACAGAAAACCATTTTGCGATCGCGGGAAAATTGCAGCACCTGCTCTGCACGCACTGCTGACAAGGCGATGCAGCGCCTGCTGCTGGCCACCCGGTCATCCAGTCAGCATTGCGCCAGGAGCGTCAGCGCCAGCGCCTGCCTGCGCCTTTCATTGATCTTGCCAAGCGTGTAAACAGTATGATATACGTTCAGTTTTTGGCGTCGGAGCTTATCTGGTGTCCAACCCCCTACAGTGTGCGCCTGCAACGTGACGACCGTCAAGTCAAGGTGGTGGGTCAAGATATGAAGGTTTTGACCTGCGAAGTGCACGAGGCCATCCGAGGCGCGTTCAGCAATGGCAGCGAGTAGCACACAGTGGAGAGGGTGCGTTACACTTACGGCCCCTGCTTGAAGCGTGGCGCAGGTTTGGCCCGGTGCAAGGCCTGTAACCGCAAGGCTCCTTTTGTCCCCCATGCATGCTTTCTGGAGGACATGGCGTGTCATGGTCAACGTGTTTTGTTGTTTCGGAGGAGTGCGGAGTTCATGCCTTGCTTGGGTGTCACTTGTCTGCTGTTGTGTTGGCAGCTGCGTACGGGAGAATGTGCAACTACGTACGTGTTAGAATCCCCCATCAAGGGATGATGGAGGCAGCCGATGGCAATTGGGTTAGCATTGCATCATGAAATCACGCACTTTGAGGCGCTGTGTGTGTGTGTGTGTGGGGGGGGGGTGCTAGGCGTTACCATGCCACGCGCCAGGGGCCTATTCAAAGTGTACACGCCAACAGGCTTTCCAAAATTTCAGACACATGTAGGCAGTACGCAAGCGCCGGGCAAGGCAGCGACGGACACACAATACGACAGGGGCGTCACTGAGATCAGACACGCAGTGACGCTGCTAGTGTTTGGCGGGAGCTGTTGGGTTGTGCGCCTGCAGCATGTTTGTCAGCTGGATGACGGACGCGTCAACGTTGTTTAGATCGTGCGGCTCTTACAGTGTACCGCAGCAAAGCAGATCGGACTGTTCGCCTGGCAATAATTCAAACCTGAGTCCGATCGGGCAGCGCAAGAACCCATCCCCGACTTCCTCTAGTCAATTTGTGCAAAATACCGTGCATGGCCAGCAACAGCGTTGTGCCTCAAGTCGGTGCGGCAGAGCAGCAGCATGAGCAGCGCGCCGCTCCTGGCGGCGCTCCCCTGCCGGTGCTTGGTTTGGACATCCTGCGCCTGGTGGTGGCCCGCATTACTGATGGCCATACCAGGCGCATGTTACGGGCATCCAGTGCAGGCCTGCGGAGCTTGGTGAACTCAACGACGACCAAGCTCGTCTTCAAAGGGACGCGCAACGCCACCGCGGCCATGCAGCACGTCGCCGAGCGATGCGAGCAGTGGCCAAACCTGGAATGCGTGGTGCTGGTCCGCCCCGGCCAGCAGTGCGCGAGCGCGCTGGTGCAGCTCTTGGGATCTCTAGGCAGGTGCGCGGCCGGTGTGTGCCGACAAAGCTGGCCTCTACCGCGTCAAAACTGCGCTGCAGCAGCCATGCTCGCTGATGAAACGCCGCCCCCGCCGCCAGGGCAACCCAGCTCACTTGTGGCCCACACTTACCAAACCCCCGTTCACCGCCGCACACGCGCACGCGCCTCAGGCACTGTGCTGGGTTCCAGCGGTTGTCAGCCGCGCGGCTCCCACAGGCAATCGTCCTGGCAATGGCCTCCTTCCTGGCTGCCTTCTCGACTTCCGGCTGCCTGACCCAGCTGACTTCACTGGACCTCGCGCATGACGGGGACGCAGGAGCGCTGCTGCTGTCCCCCCTAGGCCGCCTGGCAGCACTCACAAGCCTCCGCTTCACAGGCTGCGCTGACGCGGCCAGCAGCCGCTGGCTGCCACCCGGACTGCGCAAGCTGCACCTGGCAGGCCACGACCACGCCTGGGCCGGGATTGGCGGCGCGTCATGGCTGGACTGCGTGGGCGCCTGCACGGGCCTGGAGTCGCTGCAGCTGCTGTGGCTGGAGGCGCGGGACCTGGGCATCAAGCCTCATTCGTTCGACGAGCTGTCAGTGTTTTACAACACCCTGAAGCAGGTGCGCTCGTGCCTTGCGCTGCGCCTTAAGCGCGCGGGTTGCATAATGGCCTCTGCTGTCCTGTGGGATCGGTGATGGTAAGGACTACCCAGCCCTCGCTCGCCTTCAGCGGTCCAACCCTGCAGCACCTTGTGGGACACATGACAAACAACGATCGAATCTACAACTTGGCAGGCCCATGCGGCTAATGCAGAGGGCTGAGCAGTGCCCGCACCGCCACCCCCACCTCGCCCCTTTTCGCAGCTCACGCGCCTCACAGAACTCACGGGCTCTGCAAAGGAGGAGAGCGTACTTTCAGAGAGCGACGACAGCGAAGATGACGAGGCAGAGGCCAGGTTTTTTGGCTTCGACTGCGCCAGGCTCCTTGCGGCGGCCCCCCGCCTGCGGCGGCTGGCGTTCTACGTCTTTCAAACGGGCTACTTCGCGCAGCTGCGCCCGGCGGTGCAGGGCTCGCTGAACCGCCTGCGGTCTCACGCCGCTGACCTGGAGGAGTTGGCTGTGTGCGTGCGCGGCTCGACGCCCTCCCCGCTGTCGTTCCCGCGGCTGCACACCCTGCACGCAAGCTTTGACGGCCGCAGATCATATTCTAACATGCCAATGCACGCGGTGTTCCCCGCGCTGCGCGTGCTGACGCTGGGCACTGTGTGGGGTGGGTACGAGGGCGTGGTGGCCTGGGAGGCCGTGGCGTCGCTGACCGCGCTCACACGGCTGCGTGTCGTGGCGGGGTTCCCGGAGTATGGAATGGAGCTGGAAGGCCGGCTTGACGCCCTGTCGGCGTGCGGCGCTTTGCAGCACCTGCGACTTGACTGCGTCAAAGGGGTCAGCTTTGCGGAGCTGCTAGAGCTCTCGCGTGCGCCACAGCTGCAGAGGATGGAAGTGGATGCCTGCACGTTTGACAAGGAGCTCACGCCGGACGTGCTCGAGGTGGCGCTGAAGGCGTGCGCGGGCCGCGAGCGCGCATTCCAAGTCATTGCCCGCGCAAGCCATGCTGAACAGGAGATGGGCCTGCTTCGCGGTGACGCATTCCACCCTCTCTTGTCCTAGGTCCGGGTCCCCTCCTGCTCTTGTGAATTGTGGCTTCCTGCTGCCTTGGCTTTGCCTCGCTGGTGAATGACTGAATACGGACGTGTCCCTGGGCCATGGGCTGAGCGCTCTGCAGCCGCACCTGTTCAACTGACCTGCAGTGTCCAGCGTCGCATGGCACTCGGACGTTGCGCCCGGCGTTGCTCATGTGCTTGTTGGTGCGGTGGGGTTGTCTCCTGCGTATCAATGCGTGCGGAGGGTGCGATTGTGCAGCTGAGGAGCTTTGTTGCTGTGCCTGACGGGAGGATCCAGCCCAATCAAACAGGATTGTCACTGGCATAGTGCAGGTCGCACATTGGCACATTGGTAATGTCCTTACACAGCTCCTGCAGCATGCAGGGCACTGCTCAGTGGTTGTTGCCTGTGGCAGCACAACATGGGCAATTGGCAAAAAGCCGTGACGCCGCTGCTACCCACAGACGCAGTCTCACGGCAGTGGCGTCACCCAGATCAGACACACACTCCCCACAAATGTTTTGGCAGGGTGCTGCCCAGCTGGCACTGCCCCCTGGGACATGTTAGTCACCCTAATGGCATCACCATGACTACTAGTGACTGTAAACACACAACACAGTGACACACCACGTGATGTCACGAGCTCGAGGACGGTTGCCAGTTCTGAGTTGACAGCGCCTTGGCCGTTGACGAGATGCTGAATGCGGGCGGCAGGCAGTACATTTGTGAGGAGTGCTGGGGTGAGTGCAGAGTTTCACGGGCCTGCTCAACCGCTGCTGTTGCCAGGCTAGCTTGTGCGCAGCCGCAGCAACCCAACCTGCCACAGAACCACCAACACCCGCCCCGGTGTGAGTTTCAGGACCGCCCAACCTTCCGGCAGGCCGCACGCCCAGTAGCCTGCGCAAGTTGCCTAGCAGAACCCCAGGAGAGGGTCCAAATGTACGGATGTTTGAGTGATCTGATTTGCCATGGCGGTGGGCACGGGGGTCCAGCAGCAACCAATGCCACGGTCTTATGTCTGATGTGGTAGAGGATAGCTGTCCCGGCAGCACAAACCGGCCCCGCACCTGCCCACAGCGCCCACAAGCTGCACCAGCGTGCTGGCGCAGTCCAGGCGGGGGTAGGCCTGCACCACGAAGTCCAGGCTTGGCCACTGCTCGCATCGCTCGGCGATGTGCTGCATGGCTGCGGTGGCGTCGCGCGACCCTTTGAAGACGAGCTTGGTTGTGGTTGAGTTCACCAAGCTCCGCAGGCCTGCACGCAACGGCCGCAGCGTGTGTCTGGTACGGCCATCTGTGATGCGCGCCACCACCAGACGCAGGATGTCTAACCCGAGCATAGGCGGGGGAGCACTGCCAGGAGCGGCGCGCTGCTCGTGCTGTTGCTCTGCCGCGCCGACTTGAGCAACTACGCTGCTGCTGGCCATGTGCGCGGTACTGTGATCAGCACAAGTCAACTAGAGGTAAGTTGGGAAAGGTGTTTCGTGTTTCCCGACTGGACCCAAGTTTAATCATTGCCAGGCAAACAGTGCGATCTTAGAGGCGTTGCGTAGTGACATCCTTTTCTCGACTTGACTGACGTGCTGCAGGTGCGCTCCCCAACAACCTCCGCGAATATAAATCATGTGTGGAACTACTGTGAGTAACGTGCAAAACCTTGCGTGACTCCTGAATGACGAGTCACGTTTGATCAGATTGCCGGCGTCACACACTGCTGTCTGCCGCAAACAGTAGCATATCTTAGATCTGCACACCCATAGCACCATGAGACACGACTGTTTTTGTAATAATTATTTGTCCAAGTTAAACTGCATATTCATGCTCATGTCATGCGACAAATTACAGTACACAAGACGCCCCAGAGATGGCGCCAACCCTTGCGCGCCCTGCAATGACTAATGTGACGTGTGAGTAACGCCTTGGCCACCGGCACCCCCGCGCTACAGTGGCCCTTTTCTGCCCTGTTGTGCGCCAATCTAAAACCTAAATTGCACTGTTTATTTTGTTGTTTGAGACACCAGCACACAGTGCCTTTTCAGCAAGATTTGGGTT
>NW_014010831.1:0-4878 GCF_000611645.1 Monoraphidium neglectum
GGTGAAGGGGGAGGGGGAGGGGGATTGGCACGCAAAAGCGGGTGCATGGGTGCATGGTGCACGCATGGCGTGCCGTTAGCAATGACATGTGATCGCTTGCTAGAGCTTGCTCATCCAGGCAGAACTGCGGCGAAAGACTGGGGAAGGCTGCGCAGGTTAATCCCCGGCGGTTGATCCAGCCAGCAGGTGAGTCGCACCCGATGTGACTCACCCGCCAGCTTTTCCGCGGCGCCCTCGTTGCCGTACACTGCGGCGGCCTTCAGGAGCACCTGATGCATGAAACCAAAAGGGCAAAAGGCGGCCCGACTCAGGCCTGATTGAGCTCGTGTCGAGAAAAACTGGCAAAGGCACAGACGGACGCCACCGTCCTGGCGGGCAGCGCAAGACCCACCTCGCGCGGCGCCTCGCCATCCTTTGCGAGGTTGACCAGGATGCTGAACTCGCGGGGATACTTGGCGGCCTCGGCCGGAGTCGCACTCTTGATGCGCGGCATTTTACCTACCGAGCGTCGGTGGGTTGGGATCTGGATCGGGGCAACACTAGTTTGCCGGTGCTTCCAAAAGGAAGCAGTACCAATAACAATGCTGCAGGATAATGTGTATTTTCGCCCAGTTTCCGGTTTAAATGGCAAGGCTCCAGCCCCATGTGAGAGTGATTACTTGTGTTGTCGTCACCATTTGGTCCGTGGGAGCATCTAGGCGTGCCATGCGTTTCAAAATGCTCGAATTACAACACATCAAATTCTTACTTGGCCCCGGTAGCCGGCAAGCGCAATGCGAGCGAGCTGCAATCGGGAATAGGCAGAGCGCAAAACAGAGGGGAACTGTACTCAAGGGGGTGCAAATCAGCACAAATGTCTGGGTACATTTATTGTCTCTATATGCTAGAAGCTCTGCTGAACAATGCATGCCGTCTTTGCGGCGGCTTGCGGCTCGGTTTGACCTGGTCTACAATGTGCTTTATCATAGAGCCTACGAAGTATGAGTGCTGCGTCACTTTGCGCGCACCGCTGACCTTGCTGCGCCTGCCCGCGTTTCTGCGGGGCCAGGGTCCCCTTGCCTCAAACCTGCCCGCAGGTTGGCTGCCATCTCTAGCCCCGTCAACGAACCTGCCCGTCCCCGCCGCCGCTGCCGCCTGCGCTGCAGAAACCATCTCAACTCTCTTTTGTTGCAACCAGCATACGCAATAGCAGCACACGGTCATTATAGTACAAGAAGTTTGCAAAGCCTGCGTGCTAATGTGCGAGCGCTGAGGGCAGTGTGATATCGAACGTAGCAATAAAGCGCACGCCAGCATGAATATCCACTGCAGCGAGGATGAGAGCATGGACCAATGCCCCAGGGGAAACCACTGGCAATGCAATTATTCTGATTTGGGGTTGATTCAATACCAGCCAGCAAGCGACTGTGGGTGCTCCCTTCGCCCACCGGCCGCTTTTGCTGTCTAGTAGTGTGCTCAGCTCATGCGCTCGCTGTGGCGTGACGTACATGGCCGCCGCACTGTGACCCTCGCCTGCCCCACTTGTGCTTACTTTGGAGCCCTACACACACGACAGGGAGTGGAGCTGGAGTGCCAACCACTGCATGCTTGGCGCCCTCAGATTCTGTTGCTTCCAATCGGCACGACCCCGCGCTCAGCGCGTCGGCCATCCGGCAGGTGTCGGGCTGTGCTGTGTGTTTTGTTAACCACTTTCAAAGTCCATGGGCACAGTTCACCTGCTGTACCCTGATTTTCCCCTGGTGTTGGCCATCACAGCCAGGGCTGATGACAGCTCTGCGATGGTGGAACTGTGCTGTGTATCATGGCCACAGTACCTCATGGCCGGCCGACCTTGTGAGCAAGTGTGCGACTCTTGATGGACATCCCAAAGGCGTCTGAATCGCGCGTTATGGGTGATTGTGCCCATTTGCTGCCCTCTTCACCGACACGAGACACGGGGCTCAGATCACGTCATATCTCGTTACAGCAAATTGGCGCGTTGGTAGAGGTTGTTAACCGCGTGATTATGCATCTTGAAATCAGAAAACTGATTTCGTACTGAGCACAGTGACAGCACGCATCAGCACAGATCCCCGGCCTGCTCTGCAGCAGCCTTATTTGCGCACTGCACGCATCAGCCAATTTTGGTGTTGCTGAAATTGGCAGGGCTGCCAGCTGCAAAGCAATCCATGCTGCGGGCCACCACAGTCCCGGCGCCCACACTGCTCCGCGCGATGCCCGCCACCTCAGCTCAGGTGATGCAGGCAGTTGTCATGCAGGCTGCTGCTTTCTTGGCAGTGTCTTGGCAAGCCGATCGACAGGTGAAAAGAAAACTTTCAAACAGGTGACCGTGCCGGCCCCTAGCAAGCTGAGCTCTTGCTCCTACGTTGCTGTGGGGCACCCCTATCTCACAGACCTCACAGGCTGCCTTCGGGATCAGGGCCCGCCCTGTGCTGGCTTGGCCCAGGCCGCACCTGTCCAACGGCCCCAAGACCCGCTGCCACCCTGATCGCCAGGCGCGCAAGGCGGACCCCAGCCGCGGCGCGGCCCCCGACCCCGAATCGGCACCCGCACCACCCCCTCCTCCGCCGCCCGCAAACCGCGACGACCGCTGGAACGGCGGCAATGGCGGCGGCAGCGGCGGCGGCGGCGGCGGCGGCGGCGGCGGCGGCGGCGGCGGCGGGGACGGCGGCCGTGACGGCCCTGGGGGTGCCGACGATACCGCTGACGTCATCATCGCTTGGCTAAGGACGCTGCGGGACGAGCTGCGCCAATTCAAGGATTACCACGGAGAGTGGAGCTCCTGCATCTTTGTCACGGCTTTCCTTGGGACCGGTTGCGGCGTCGCCGGCCTGTTCAACATACTGAACCCCCCCTGCAGCACCATCTGCACGGACCGCGACCCGAAGCTGAGGGCCAAGCTGGCGGCCCTCGTGAAGTCCGAGGTTGGCGCACTGAGGGATGAGGTTGTCGCACTGAGGGATGAGGCGCGCGAGGCCCAGGCGGCGCGCGCCTCGGAGGCGGCGGAGACGCGGCGCCGGCTGGGGGAGCTGGACGGGGCCGTGGCGGGGGTGATGGCTGCGGGAGTGGCACGTCATGCCAACGCCCAGCCCAAAGGCCCGCCGCCCTCTGCCCCCGCTGGTGCGGCGCGACTGATGGCGGGACGGCGCGGCGGCGCGGCGGCGCGGCAGCGGGGGGACTGCGGCTGCTGCGGCATTGGGAGCCGTTCTTGGATTGCTTACAGAATTTTAAGGAGGGGATTGTGAGCGCAAGCAGATGGGCAGGCCGGCATTGCTGCAGCCATGATGCTGTGGTGCGTGTGCTTCACCCAGGATGCGGCTGGTTGTGAGGGACATGCCCAGCCAGGTCGGCTGGAAGTTGAACATAGTCAGCTTGGTCAATCAAGCAACTCACACACGGCGAGCCTTGTGGCTCCTCAGAGATGCACGGATGCAATCAGCAATATTGCTTGCCGCACCCACTGCAGGCATTGTGCCACTTTTGGCAGGACACTGCACTGTATCATTGGAACAATCAGGGGCAAAAGAGACGTTTTAATATCAATAATGCTCGCAGGTCTGTATCGAAGTATCAGCGCCGCGTGCCGCCATATGTACCTAAAGAGCCCTCTCATCATCGCCCGCGGCTCATCCCACGCCGCCGACCTCGTCCTCGCGCCCCACCAGCGCCTCGGGGTCCCGCGCCGTCAGCAGCGCCGCCAGCCGCGCCCCAAGCGCGCCGCCCAGCCGCCGCGCCGCGCCGCTGGGCCGCGCGTCCCGCAGCTCGCTGACTAGGCGCGCGGGGTCGCGGCCCGCGGCCTGCTCGCGCAGGAAGCCCTGGGTCAGCGCCCCCAGGCCGCCAAACTCGCGGCAGATGGCCTGAGCGGGGGTTGGGGTAGTGGGATGCGCGGGTCAGGATGGGGTCTGGTCCAGAGCCTGCCGGCCGGCGCCTGCCTGATTGGGTCCGATGAGTCACAACCCGGCCTCACCTCCGGTCAGAAGCGCTGCTTTGCATTTGAGAGGGGTCGCAGCCGCACTATTGCCCACAAAGCAGCTGGCGGGTCTTGTGGGTCGCTGGCCGCCGACCAAGCCCCCGAGCACCAAAAGCAGCCCACACGCACACTCACCCATGCCTGGCCGCCGCCCACGCCCTGCACGCGCCCCAGGCACCGCGCCAGCTTGCGCGCGCCCGGCCCCAGGTCCCCCATGCCCGTCGCCGCCGCCGCGCTGACCGACCCGCCGGCGCCGCCCGCGCCGAGCGCATCGTCCCTGTCCACCCGCTTATACGGCTGCTCCCCCAGCGCCCGCACCAGCGACAGCACGTGCCGCGCCGCCTCCTCTGCGTTGGCCACCTTGCGCAGCTGCAGCGCCGGGCAGGACAGCTGCAGCCGCAGCACCGCAGCGTGCACATCCGCCGCCACGAACGCCGCCGTGCCGGCCTGGAAGTCGCGCCGCTCCTGCGCCCGCAGGTGCGCGTCGAGGCCGACCACGAGCGCCTGCAGGCTGCGGCCGGGGTGCAGCGCGGCCGCGCGGCGCAGCAGCGCGCGCAGGGGGCCGCCGGGGGCGCGCAGCTGGGCGACAAAGGCGGCGGGCTGGTGGAAGATCAGCAAGATGCAGGGCACAGGGGCCGACTCCTGGAAGGGCTCCTTGAGCTCGGTCGACGCCGGCTGGGGCCGAGTTGCAATTGCATGCGCCGAGGGGAGGGGCCGGGGAGGATGGTTGGGGGGTTGAGGTTGTGGGGTTGAGCGGCGGCGGAGGCAGCGCTTGTGGCCAAAGGCAGGCCGTTGAGGGGCGTTTGTGCTTGTGCGGCTGGGCAGCGAGCGGCCAGAGGCGTGGCAGCGCGCATGTGGGGCGGCCTGCGAACGTCGCATGCTTGCCAGCGTGCGCCTGCTGCCTGCGC
>NW_014010831.1:5306-6702 GCF_000611645.1 Monoraphidium neglectum
GCTCACCACGCTCTTGACGTCGGCCGGCGACAGCCTCCGCCGCTGGAACGTAATCACGGCACACCCGCCATCGCCGCGCCCGCCGCGCACCCCGCCGCTGCCGCCGCCGTCCCCCTCGCAGCCGCACTCCCGCAGCGCGTCCGCGAGCGGCTGCAGCGCGCCGGCCGGCAGCGCGCGCCACATGCCCCAGCGCTTCTCCTGCAGCAGCGCCGTGATGGCCAGGCCGAGGGCGCCCGAGGCGAAGGGCTGGGGCAGCGAGATCACTATCTCCCTCTCGTATAGGTTGCCTGCCGCCTGGCGGTCCGACAGCTTCTGGTGCTCCTTGGCCAGCTGTCGTTGTGGTTTGTGTTTGTTGTGTGTGGGGGGGCAGCGGGGTTCGGTGTTCGTGCTGGGGCCTGGCAGGTGGTCGGTCAGTGATTAATTGACAAGGGGCGGCAGTAGCATGAGGCCATTGTGTAGACCGCCGACCTGGCAGTTGCGCAGCTGCGACACGAACACACGGCGTCCCGATGCAGCAGCCCACACCCCGCGTGCAGCCGGCCCACCTTCTCAGATATCTTCGCGGCCGCCTTCTCCTCGCGCTCCCGCTGCTTCTGCTCCTGCTTGCTGCGCTTCGCGGCCGCCTCCGCAGCCCGCTCCTCGTCCGTCTTGCGGCCCCGCCGCTTGGGGCGCGCCGCGCCGCTGTCGTTCTCTGCGTCCCCGCCTCCCTGCGCGCCGCCGCTGCCCACTCCGCCGCTGCCAGCACCCCACTCACTGCCGCCGACGCCGCCCACGGCGCGCCGCGCTCGGGCGGCGCCCCGGCCACTGCCAGAGGGTGCGGCCCACCCCTCCATGCTGTCATAGCCGCCAGCGTTGGCGCCATCGTCACCGCAAATGACGTAATCATCATCCTCATCAAGGGCTGCTGCTGCTCTCCGCCTCCCGCCGCCGCCCGATCCCTCGCGGCGCGCCGGCCCTGCCTCTGCCGCCTCCCTCTCAGCACACCCACCGCCCCTATCCGCAAGTCTGACGCCCGCCTCGGCCCGCCGCCGCCCAGCCGCAGGCAGCCGCGGCGCCCCGCCCACCTCGCCCCCGGGTTCCTCGTCGCTGCCGCTGCTGCTGCTGTCACTCGCCAGTGTCACCACCCCCTCCACCTCTGCTTCCCTGTGAGCGACGCTGAAATTGATGAAATGCTCATAAACAGGGTCCTGCTCCTGCATTCGGGTCCTGCTCCCAGGCTCCAGCCGCTGGCTGCCACCCCGGCCGCTCCCGCTGCCCGCTGTGCTGCCGAGCCACTCGAGCAGGCCGCCGCCGCCACCGGCCCGCCCGCGTGCTCGGTCCGCGGTCGCGCCCACCGGCGGCTGCACCTCTGACAGAGGCGGCCGCGCGGGCGCCTCCGCCCGCGGCCGCTTCAGGG
>NW_014010831.1:7131-8941 GCF_000611645.1 Monoraphidium neglectum
GCTTCAGGGAGTCCCCTCCGCCGCCGCTGCCCCCGCCGCAAGAGACCACAGCTGCCGCCTTTGGCGGCGGCGCCGCTGCCGCCCTGGCTGCGACTGGAGCCGTGTGGCCCGCCGCTGTCAGGCTGAGGGACCTGCTCTCCAGATACGCCTCCAATTCTTCCTCTGTCCGGAAAAGCGGCACGTCCACTGGCCGCTTGCGCTGTCGCTGCTGCGGCGGCCCCTGCGGCGGGCCCTGCCCGTCGCGGTCGCCGCCTGCGCAGTCATACGATCCCAGGGTGCCCGCGGACCCGCCTTCCGGGCGCCATGCCTTCCTGGAGGGCCGCCTTGCAAGGCTGGTGATGCCTGCGTGCAGCAGTGGCAGCGGCGGCGGCGCGTTGGCGCCAAAATCGGTCACCGCTTCAGTTGAATTATAAAGCGCATGGTATCTGCGCACCAGCGAGGTCTTCGTCACTGCTGTCTCCTGTTAAGTCTATCATGCCCCTGAAGCGCGGCTATACGCGTGAATTTTTGAAGTGATCTTGCTCGCACCTCTAGCTGGCCCGAATGTAATCTAGAATTATCATGCGTAATCAAAGATAAACAGTGATGATGACATGGGCGCCGCCCCAGTCTGACAAATTCAAGACTCGGCTCGCTAATGAGCTGAGTCAGACCCACTACTGTATTTGTGACAGGAGCGGTAATGCTTGCATCAAGCAAGTGAGAGGCTACCATATACTGAAGTACGCAGGTGCATAGATGTTACCATATGTTTGAAACGCCAGAAGGTGTTTCCAGGTGCCATGTCAAACCTGCTGCGCCTGCTCTGCGGGCCAGGCCCCGAGCTTTCATATGGTACGACCATGGTCGGCCCAGATTGCCTGGTGAGTCTGGCGCCGTGTGGCTGCAGCTCACGCTGCATTGATGAGCCATTCTGCATGAGCATATGCGCAGTCAATTGTGTGGCAAGCAAGCTGCACGCTCACCCCGCATCAGCGGGCCGAGTGCACACCACGCGCAAAAAAGTGTGGTTCAATCCTTAAGCTTCCCGTGGGGGTCCGAACTTGCAACAGCGACGTTGGACGCCACATCCGCACTGCTTGCATGCGCACTTTGCAGATCACGCCAAAATTTCTGCATCGTCCCAGCCCTTCAAACCCTGCAGATACCTCGTGGCAATCAGCCGCAGGTTGGCAGAAGGTAGCAGGACAAGATGCCCATGCCACAAAACAGATGATGAAGCAGTGTTTGTACGTGGGGCAGATGACTGTAAAAGTGAGGGGCGGGCCATCAATCAGGATGCTTGCTTGCCGGGGACGCCGTCGTCTCTTCCCCCAATCACGTCACTCCCCGATCCCCGGCGGCCGGTAGGTCAGGCTGCCATACTCCTGGGGTGAGTACATGCTCTTGGTCACCCAGCTCAGCAGCTCGGCCCCGCCCTCCGCCAGCGCCTCCCGGGCCTCCTCGCTGTGCAGGTGGCCGTCCGAGGCGGCGGCGCGGATGACGGCGACGGCGACGGCCGCGGAGATCTCGCGGATGGACTGGTGGGGGTGGCGAGGAGGATAAGTGGTGGCGAGGGGGGCTTGGTGGGAGTGTTGGTGGGGTACGCACACCCGCACGCAGTGTGTCGGTGTGTGTGTCGGCGTGAGGTGGGGTGGAGGGTGAGAAGGGCAGGAGAGGGAGCAAGCACGCAGGCAGGCAGGCTGCGGCTTTGTGTGACCAATGCCGTATTCCAGCCAGTGTGTGCTCCAGCAGACTGAATGGTCGCATGGCCCCCCGCCTACCCCCCTCACCCCCCCCCCCACACACGCACGCACACACACACACACAC
>NW_014010830.1:0-8084 GCF_000611645.1 Monoraphidium neglectum
TCTATCTATCACAGGCGCCGCCCCAGTCACTGGTGAGTGGCATTCCTTATTAGATGAAGGGCCAACGCGTGCGCAGCGGCATCAGCAGGATACGTCGGTCTTCGTGGGCGCGTGTGACGCCCTCCATCCACCCCTCACTGCACCCCCCAAACGCGCCGCCCGCGGGCCGCCGACACCCACCCATGTTGCTTTGCCACCGCTTGGCTGCGTGGAGCCCTCAAAGAGCTCGCATACGTGGCGCGTCAAGCGCCTGCTCCGCCATACATGCACCCGTGCCGCAGGGCACGCAGCTGCTGCTCAAGGAAAGGGGCAAGCCTGGCTGGCTCTGCTTCCGCAACTCGTACTGAAAGGTGGGGTGGCGCTAGAGGGTGGTCAGCAAAGCCTCCCTGGGGGCGAGCATCCTCCAGCCCCAAAAGCACTGGTGTTTGCGGTTACTACAGGGGCGCCGCCCGACGCAGCCTGCAGCCGCATGACAAGGTGCTCAGGACTGGCACGCTCGTCCCCGCGAGCGCGCAGGTGTCGCTCTGCAGCCTGCGCGGCCGTGCGGTGCCGTGGCTGCCGCTGCTGGTGTACGTCGTCTACATTTGCGCCGTCTGCGGCATCAACACGCTCATCGCTGATGGGGTGAAGGTGCGGACGCGGGAAACGATGCCAACATATGCACACTTTCGGGCCAATATACTGATACATCGGAGGTTATGATGGGAATCAAGCCTGCATGCAACCCCAGACGGCGCGGCACCATGCGCGTGCGCGCGGCACAGGGCGCGCGTGGCGAGGGGTGGCCGCAGCCGATGCAAGTGCGCCGTTTCACTGCCACGCCCCGTTGTTGTCATCCACAACGATGTGCAGGAGGACAGACTGCGGCAGCTGTCGTCTGTCACGACGACTGTAGGGGTGGCGCTGTTCCTGCTGCTCTCATTCAGGTGTGGCGCAGCTGCATGCTCACGTGTGCACATGCATGCGCACGGTCGTATGTGCAAGTGCGTCGAGCGCGCTGCAATCACGCATGTGAACCCGCGCGGCATGCGCTCCACGGCATTGTTGGCAGCAGAAGTGGTACGCAGCGGGCTTGATACAAAACTGGGCAGGGGCCCTCGAGCAGACAGCCAGAGGACGGGGCGGCACCTGCAGCCGTGCAGGGGCCTGACGATGCAAGGCTGCTAACCCTAGAGAGGAGTTGCTTGCAGACAGGCTGGCGTCGGCCGCGATTACAACAGCAGCAGCAACATCAACGGCAGCAGCAGCAGCTGCAGCAGCAGCAGCAGCAGCAGCAGCAGCAGCAGCAGCAGCAGCAGCAGCAGCAGCAGCAGCAGCAGCAGCAGCAGCAGCAGCAGCAGCAGCAGGATCATATGCAGTTCAAACAGCAGCAGCGGAAGCGGTAGAGGCAGAGGCAGCGGCAGTGACAGAGGCTGCAGCATACGCATTGGCAGGAGCAGCAGTAACAACAGAGGCGCATGCAGTAAATCTATCACTTCTGGTGTGCAGAACCTGGGTTGTGGGCACAGTGTGGACCTGGCGACGTAACTCAGATGAACACATTTCATTGCGGAGCCACACTCATCCCTTCATATGCAGGTCGCCCAAGAACAAACAGCTAACTATCTGTCACACCCTGCACCTCTTTCTGCAGGAACATTGCGGCATTCAATCGGTGGCAGACAGGCACGGACCGTTTCAAGAACTTCTGTCACATGGTGAAGCCGCACACTCAGCCCCTGGCCAGGCGCAGCCGTTGCAGCCGTCGTCGCCGCCTGCAGGGGTTGCGCCCCTGCATGCATGACAATCAACCGCGCCTGACGAGCACTGCTTTGGCTTGGCGAAACCGCCAGCGCTAGCAGCTCGCATTTGTACGTCGGTGCGGGTGCCGCCCCAGGCTGAAATGCGGCCGTGTCACGCTGTGCTAATTGCACTGCCACACCAAATGGCGCCCCTTCCGGGTAACAACCTGGCGCGTGTGCTGTCGGGCCACCTTCCCAGCTTCATCGCGCTGGGGGGCAGGGAGGCGGCGTTTGATCTGGTTCTGACACGGCTGAACTGGCTGATGGTGGCGCTGGAGGTAAAACCGAACACGTTAGCTGTCGTGTTCCATTGTTTTTGTGCTTTGCCAGTGTGTTTGTCTGCTAAGAGGGGGTCGTGTGTGTTTGATTGCATGCCTTTGGCTGTTCAGCGCACGTGACGTGTTGTGTGTGTGCGTATGATGTGTGCGTGCGTGCTTTCGTGCGTGTGTGTACATGTGCATTTGCATGCAGATGGGCATGCGTGCGGTGGGGAATGTAGCGAGGCTCGCGCCAACATGAACGGATGTTTTGGGCTTGGCCCACTTGGGGATGCTTCAATCTAGGGGTAGGGGTAGCGCTGCTGCTGCTGCATAGATCGGCAGATGGCGGGGGCCCCTTGACCATGATGCACACGTAGTTACAGCCTGCGCTCTTGCAGAAAACACCGTCATAAGCTCAACAACCTGTTGGTCACCTTTCAACAAAACAGGTGGGGCGGCAGCACCTGCGTGACGAGCGGAACCAGCAGAACCTCCTGGACCTGCTGCCACCAGAGGAGGTCGAGGTGCTCCACGCTGACAGGGACCCGGTGAGGAGGCGTGAAGTTGGGCGTGAACTCGCACCAGCATGAGTGCAGCTTGCTTGCTGAGGGTTATATTATGCAACCCAAGATGCAAACCAACCGGGCATTATGCAGCGACGGAGGGGCGCTGATTGCCCAGCGTGCTGGTTGGAGGCGTAGTCAACCTGCGGCGTCACCTGTCACCCGTCACCCGTTCCATCAGGTGCTGTACTGCATTTACAATGTCATGCACATGGAGAGGAAGTACATCGCGGACAAGAGCAGCGACTGGATGAGGTTTTGCGACACAATGTACATGGAGGTGGGCAGGATGATTAAAAAGTGGTCTGCGCGCACATGATGTTTCGTGTTGGCCGTGTACAGTGGGTGCTCCTCCGCATGGGGGAGAGGGCGGCCTGGAGGCTGTCTCCCACACACAGTCACGCAGGGTTGACACAAGGTGGCTGGCAGCCTCCATTGCGGGGCCGTCCCGGCCTGAGTCTTGCCACACCCCGGAGAACTGCAGCGTCGTCTCCTCTTCATCGCGTCACTGCAGTTCTGTGCGTGCGTCAACGTCTACACCACACCAATACCATTTGCGGTGAGCCAAGCCACCCCCAAATTCCAGCTTGCATGCGCGCAGGTGCGCACACACACACACACACACACACACACACACACACACACACACACACACACACACACACACACACACACGCACACACGCACACACGCACACGCGCACGCACACCGACGCACACGCCAGCACGCACGCATGCACGCGCACGCGCACGCACACGCACACTCATTCACACTCACAGTCGCACACGCGTTTTAGACAACGTGCCAGTAGCATCAGCAGCAGAAGTGCCAGAACAGACAGATCCCGGACGTAATGGGATGACCCTTGCAGCGGTCACTGGCCCATCAAGCTGGACCCTAAGGTCACCTCTACCTCCCTCGCTGCCATTGCACTATCCGTGACCTCAACCGCCCCTATACTCATCTTGTGCGCCCGCCTCGTCCCCGCCTCTTCAACAATCCAACAGTACATATCCCACCTGAGGACCTTCCTGGCGTTGTGGCTGGCCTGCGTGCCATGGGTGAGCGCCGCGGCCCTGCCCGGCCGCCGGCGCCAGCGACCACGTGGCAAGGCGTGCATTTGTGCGGCCCCGGCTGCTGCCCCTTGATGCGCTTGCTGCTGCACGGGCCGGGTCCTGCTGGGGCCTGGCATGCAGGCCGGATTGTCGCATAAATAATTCCAGCAGCAATAGCCGTGTGCCACCCTGGACGGATACACCATGACGTTGACGAGCCTAAGGCACGGGCGCAGCGGCGCGCTCTTGACCTTGTCGCGCGCACCGCAGTCCTCGTCGACTGCCCCCCCTCCAGTCCACTCCCGTCTGGAATGCACAACAGCCCTAACAAAATGGACGGCAACCCCCTGAATTCACAGAACATGAACCAAACCCTGCGGACTGTGAACCCCCTGGGCAGGTTTACGTGATCTACTACCAGTGGTATGCCATGCCCCTGTGCCTCGTCATCGGTTATGGCATCATTGGGGTGGAGGAGGCGGCAGTGGAAGTCGAGCAGCCGTTCGGGCGCGACTTCAACGGTGGGCCGCGCGGCAAGCGCACTACACTGCGCGGGCGTTGTCTGGATGGGCATACTTGCCGCGACAGGCCGTGCAGGCATGCGCCTTGCCTCCATCCTGATGCTATTACAAGATATGACCTGCAAGGCGATGACAGGGATTTTTTTGGAAGTGAGGGCCTATTGACCAAATGCCACCCAACCAGACACGTGCTTTTGCCATTTGCAAACTTTTTCGTTTGTGCTTTATTATCTCCTGCCGCTGTGAGCTTCCATGGTGCCAGGCAACGTCTGCGCTGCCTTCCACTGTGCCACCTTTCCAGCAGCCTCTGCAAGCTCTAAAACCACATACAGCCGTCCACACAAATCCCCAGGCAGCACCCACACCCCGCCCACCTGCATGTGTGCCCGCCCCCCTGCCACCCCCCAACCCATTCCCCTGCTCGCCAACCCTAATGTATCACTTTGGTCAGGCGAATGTCACCCCGCCTGATCTGCCACCCAACCACCTCCCTCACCATCCCTTGAATCTTCCACCCCTGAATAAGGGGGTGGAGCTATATAGCTCCCCCTTTGATCTTCCGTTCAAACCACCTCAAGCGTGACTGATGACGCCCGCTTGTCAAACTCCCCTTGGCCTGCCGCAGCGTCCCTCGCTGTTGCGGCTCCCACAAAACCCCGCCCCCCTCCGCATCGCCTCTGCCTGCCAAATACAGACATTCCTCTGGACAGCATTGTGGCAGAAGCGTACCTCGCCATCAGCAAATACGTCACGTGAGCCCCCTCTCCCTCAGCTGCAGCCCCGAGATTGGTTGTGCTGCAGTTTCCATGCACAGCCAGCATGCACAGTCAGCACGCGCAACACCCCCCGCGCCTGCTGCGCAGCCACCCGTTTCGGCGCCGCGGGGTGTGTCGCATGCGCCGGGTTGGCATGGGCAGCGCTATCACCACCCCAACGCGCGTGTGCTGATGTTCAGCTTGGCCGCCCTCTCACTGTGCCCCTCGCCTGCCACGCAGCATGGTGTGCGCCGCAAAGCAGCGGGACCTAGCAGCCCGCCAGCTGGAGGCGGCAAACGGCTGCGAGGGGGCGGCTGCGAATCCGGTCGGCGGAGTCAGCGCCGACAGCAAGGGGAAGCCGAAGGGGCAGCAGGGGGACGGGGGCGCCGACCCCAAGGCTGGGCACACGGCGAAGGATCAGGGGGCGGGTGCGGCCGCCGGCGGCGGCGCGGCAAAGTTCTTGGCAGGCGCAGACAATGAGGTGTGACCTCAATTTGTGATCTGGGAGCCTGGGCCGAGCACGATCGGGATGGGTCTGGTTGTCTGCGGTCCATCGATCTCTTTATTTTGGGTGCTTTTGGCCATGCATACCAGAGGATTTGAAGGTTGGACTGTTGTCGTGAGCGAAATCCGTCTGTGTTTGACAGCACAGACCGGCTGCCCAGCGACCAAGCAGCCCAGTGACATCACAGGGGGCTTTTGAAGCCTGCTGTTGACAGGTGCCCTCGCTCCCTGGCCGGCTCCTTCCGGCTGGGTGCCTGATGCCGCCATGGCATAGAACCGTGAGGCTGCCGCCGCACGCCTGCCAGTGCGGGCGTTCTCAGGTATCCTCCTCAAGCACGCGGTTCGGCCGGCTGATGCAGCCGTGCTTGGCGGGCCGCGCTTCAATTGTGTACTCTCTCCCAACGGCACACAAGCGTGCCTGCTCTGAAAACCACGAATAATGCACAAGTACCGGCCACCTAAATCCTACCAAGGCCAGGGGCACCCCTCTGTTGCTGCGCCTCAGGGCTATAATCCATCCTGTAGAGGTGCAGCCTGGGCCTTGTCCTGCCTTATGGCCGCACAAGCTGCAATTTGAGTTATCGCCCATTCAATCAAGCGGGGCCGGTCCTCGGGCTGCACCAATCCACACACGTTGGGCCGTTGCTAATGGCTCTTCTGCTGAGGCGTGACACCCGCGTGTTGCTGCCTGGGTTTTTCTAGTGCTTATGTGACTCGACGCTTTGCATGAGAAATACGGCGATCACAGTCCCTGAACGTGGGATTGCCCATGTTGCAACTGCTGTCCTTTGCGCCTGTAAATAAATCCCACAAGCAGATTGACCGCTCAGACTGTTACGTTTGATGGATGAGCGCGGCACATCAGCGCGGTGCACAAAAACTGCAGCTGCGGGCAGCCGGCAACGGCGGTCAACAAACTCCCGCCTGCAGCCCATGACGCAAGAGATCCGAGCAACTGCAACGCGCACAAAGACGTGGTGCCGAAAGTGACAGTCCAGGCGCAGGCTACCGCCACATCAGCCTGCGAGGGCCTTGGTCCAGTCGTACTTGTCAAAGGCGGCGCGGAACTGCGCCGCCGCGCGCTCCTGCGCCGCCTGCAGCGTGTGTGTGTGTGTGTGTGTGTGTGTGTGTGTGTGTGTTTGGATGTGTGTGCGCGTGTGTAAGAGAGAGTGTGTGTGTGTGTGTTGGGGAGGCGTCAGCAGGCGTTGCCCTTGAGGCCGGCCTATTGGGCGAGTGAATGGCAGGGGTTGTCTGCACGCTGCAGCCAGGCAACAGCCAAGGAGCAACAGCCTGGGGGTGGGGGTGGGAGGCAGAGTGTTGCCAGAGCAGAGCCCTACCTGAGGCTCCGCGCGCTGCCTGCGGTGCATCTCCTCTGCCGGCAGCCGCAGCAGCCCGACAGCCACCTGGCGGCCTGAGAGGGCGCGGGTCAGGGGCCGGGGTCGGCGGGCGCGGGGATGGGTTTGGTGTGAGGTTTGTGAGGGGGCTCTGGTGCCAAGGTAAAGGTCGCCGCTTGGCAAAACCGCCCTAGGATAGTGGTTCCACGCTGCAAGACGAGATAGGACAAGGCACCCAAGCAGACCTTGGCCGCTCGACCGATTGGCGGCCAAACCGACGCCTGCCCTCCCCGCCTGCCCGACACCCGCGGCGCAGCGCCGCCGGGGCGCCGGCTGCGGGCGGGGAAAGCGCCCAGAGCCACGACGGTGGGGCCTTTGGAATGAGTGTAAGATGTGAGAGGCCGGCACCCACCGAATTCGCGGTCAAAGGTGCTCTCGTCATCAATCACATGGAGGTAGCCCGCGCTGTAGCCAAACTGCGATGTTTGAGGGTTTGAGGGAGACGGGACAAACGCGTCATTCACAGAGCAGGCGGCGCGCCGAACGACGCTACATGGCAAACGGGGAGCGCAGGGCCGCGCCGCCACCGCAAGGCTGGGCCCGTGGGGACTGGCATGCTGCAACGCGCCTGCGCCGCGCCGCGCGTAGCAGCCCATTCTTGCCAGTCCCTTAGCCGGCGCACTTTTGACCCCACAGTCGTGCAATCCAGTCAGCATGGGCTTGCAGCAAACGCGCTGACTCAGCCGGCCCATGCGGCACTCTTAATGCACGTGCCTGCACGTAGAAGTAGGGGAACCCCGGGGGCACGCTGCCGCGCAGGCCCTTTGTCTTTGTGTCTATGAGGCGCTTGGCGTGGTGCTGTGACCACTCGCTCTCCGCATGCTCTATGGCCTGCTTGTAGTACAGGGGCGCCTTGGCCATGACCTGGTGGTGTGGTTGTGTACATGTCTATGTTGTGTGTGTGTGTGTGTGTGTGTGTGTGTGAGTGTGTGTATGTAAGTGTGTGTGCTCGCACGGATGTGTCTATGTGTACATGTGTGTGAATGTGTGTATGTGTGAGAGAGAGATAGAGTGTATGTGTGTGTGCGTGTGTGCGTGTTTGTGTGTGTGTGTGTGTGTGTGTGTGCGTGTCGGGTGCTCTGCAGCGAATTGATTGGTGAAGAGCCTGAGCGAGGACTCGCCGACCCGCAAACCCCCTTTTTTTAAACCGCAACAACCACGGACACACGAGCTCCATCAGCATCCCTCTACCCCCAACAAACCCGCAACAACAAACCCCAGGACACACCAGCCTCACCCACAGCACCCCCC
>NW_014010829.1:0-3819 GCF_000611645.1 Monoraphidium neglectum
CGCCCGCCGCCCTTGCCGCTGCGCGCGCCGCTGCGCCGCTTGCCGCCTGCCGTGCGGGCCGCCGCCGAGCCGCGCGGCGGCTTCGCTTCGGGCGCGGCCGCGGGTGCGGGCGCCGGCGGCGGCTCGTCGTCGCCGCCGTCTCCCTCTGACTGCAGCAGCTCCTTGAGGCGGCGCGCGGCGGTGCGCTGGCCGCGGCCCGCCTCCAGGTCCAGCACGTCAAAGTGGCCGGACTGGGAGGGAGGGGGGCCGGGTGGCACAGCAAACGCCAAGCGGCGAAGGGGAGGGGGTTGAGGAGTACATAGTGTGGGGGTAAGGTGCGGGGCGGCGGTGGGTGTGGATGGAGGGGGTAAAGGCATCGAAGGATGCAGGAGCAGCTGAAAGACAGCTGCGGGCTTGAGGTGACAGTGTGAAGCATGCCGGGGGGCCGTCGACGGCGCGGCCCTCCCTGACACGCGCCCTCCCCAGTCGGTTATCGGGTCTACTTGTATGCCCAACCCTTGAGACACGCCCCTCGCGCCGCCCCCGCTCCGCCCGCACCTTTTTGGGCTTTGAGGGCAGCAGCTGCTCCTCCTCATCGCTCCAGGCCGCCCACTCCTCCGCCACGACGCGCTCCGCCCCCAGCAGCGCGACGCGCCGCCGCCGCAGCGCCGCTGCGCGGTCGGCCGCGTGCATCCAGTTGTGGGGCTGTGAGGGGGAGCAGTGTGGGGTTGTGGTTTGTGGTTTGTGCATGTGTATGTGTGTGTGTGTGTGTGCATGAGTGTGTGTGTGTGCGTGCTCGGGTGTGGGATTGACACGGGGCAAGCAGTCGACAAGGGGCATGGCTCTGCACCGTTCGCTGGCGGCGCATGCTGGCCCTTCCTGCAGCGGCGGCGCGCTGCATGGTGCAGCGTGGTGATGAAGGGTGGCGGCTCTGCAGCCGCGGCGCAGCGGAGAACGCCCCGGCCCAGACTGACAGCTGGCGGCGGCCCCGCACCCCGCGACCTGAGGCGGCCGGCCCCGGCAGCGCCAACACGTGAAGGTGCACCCCGCTCCCCCTGTGCGACCCTGGCAGCTGCCAACCATCCCCCAGCCCCATCCCCTCCTCCCCAGTCTCAACCAAACCCTCCCCGCACCCCTCCCCCCCACCTTCATGCCCAGGGGCCAGTCGCGCACGAGCCGCGTCGCGCGGTCAGCCAGGGCCGACGCGCAGTACGCCATGCCGCCCGGCGCGCCGCCGATGAGCGCGCGCCGCACGTCCCGCAGCCACACGGCGCGCTCGCGCGGGGAGCGCCAGAGGCGGAGCGGGGGCGGGGGGACGGGCTCTCCGGCCTTCTCGTGCTGGCGCTTGATGCGGTAGCGCTCCTCGGCCTCAATGTCTTTGGGGGGAGGGCCGCGGGTGCGTGTGGGTGTGGGTGTGGGGAGGAGTAGGGGCACGTGTGTGTGCATGTGTGTGTGCATGTGTATGAGGAAGGGGGGAGAGGAAGCACGGGTGTTCAAGTGTTTGCGCGCGCAAGCGCGCGCGCGTGTGTGTGGGTGCGTGTGTGTGTGCGTTCGTGTGCACTTGCGGCTGCGCCCCGCCTCCCCTTGCAACAAAACGATGCAAGCCCAAGAACAGTGTGCACCATTAGTGACAAGGCCCCACTCACCCGAGTCATCCAGCTCCTCCAGTGGTGCCACCAGCTTCCTCACACCCTCACCGCCCTCGCCGTCGCCCCCGCCGCCACTACCCTCCGCCTTGAGCGCCCCCTCCGCCGGCCCCGCCCCGCCGCCGCCGCCGCTGCTGCCGCCCGCACCGCCTTCCTCCTTCACGCCGCCGCCAGCGGCCGCGGCGCCGCCGCAGCCTGCCGCCACCGACGCCTCCTCTGACTTGACCGTGGGCGGCGGGGGCTTCACCGGCGTGCCTTGGTGGCTGGCCACGATGGCCGCGTTGGCCGCGACCACGGGCGCCTTGAGCCGCACGCGGCCGCCGCCAAACAGCATGGCCGGCCCCAGCTGCTGCCCCTCGTCCCCCTCCACCCCAAACTCGGACTCGGCCGCGCCGCCGCCCTTGCCGCCGCCGCCACCCTTGCCCTTCCCGCCGCCGCCGCCCTTCTTGCCCTTGCCGCCGCCACCGCCGCCGCCGCCCTTCTTCCCCTTCTTGCTCGCCCCCTTCCCCTTGGCCGCCGCCGCCGCGGCCGCCGCGGCCGCCGCCGCCGCCTCCTCGTCCCGCAGCTGCCCCTCCTCCTCCCCCGCGGCGTCCGCCGCGTCTGCTGCCGCGGCCCGCGCTGCACGCATCTCGGCCTCTGACACTGGCAGCACGAACTCTGACTCGTAGAGCTCGGCCTCCCGCACCAATGGCTCCAGGGACGCGTCATCTGCGCCGGGCAGGAGGCCCTCGCCGATGGTCTGCAGCTCCCGCTCCAGCTCGAGAGCGCTCTGGATTGGATGTGATTCAAGAGGGGTGTGAGAGGGGTTCAATGGGGCAAGGGGAGGGAGGCACGCGAGTCGGAACGCAGGGAAAAGGGGCGTGATGAGGAGGTGTGATGCGTTGGGGGATGGGGGGTAGAGAGAAGGGAGCCGGCCGCGGCGCGCGGGGCAAGAGCGCGGCGCTGCGCCAGCCTGCAAAGGGGCGCGGGCCGGCAGTAAACGCGGCGCGGGCGCGGCCGCAGCATGCGGCGCGGCTGTCGAGAGCACTCGACGCGGCCGGGGCCAGGGCGCGCCGCCCGCTGCTACGGCGATCTGCTTCAAGAGCACGCGCCGCCCTCCCCGCCACGCCGCGCCCGCCCCCGCACCTCCGCCAGCTGCTGCGTGGTCGTTGTCGCCGCCAGCCGCCGCCGCCAGCCCTTGAAGGACACGCCCGGCACGCCCGCCCCCATGAGCTGCGCCACCACCGCCTCCAGCTCCCCCACACAGGACCTCACACTCTCCAGGTCAGCGTCAGCCTGGGGGAGTCGGTTGCCGGCGGCGGTTAGTCGTCACACATGAAGACGGAATGAGGCTGACGGTTGGCACCTCGGATGGGGTGCCCACAGGCGCTCAGGGGAGGTCGACCTCCCCTGCTGGATGATGCGGCCGGGCCCACGGGGCAGCTGGCGGGCGGCTGTCGGAGGGGCACCCGTGACAAGCGCGTCGCGCGCGCGCATGTCGGCGGCGGCGTCTGTGCCCCGCGGCCGTGTCGACCGGTCCCAAACCTCCCCCAGGGCTGCCCCCTTCCCGAGTTTCCCACCAGGACTTTTTCATACGACTCCAGCCGCTGCTGCTGCTGCTGCCGCTGCTGCTGCCGCCCCTCGCCGTCCTCCGCCGACTGCTGCCGCCGGCGCGCGCCGTCCGGCGGCGTGGGGCGCGGCACCTGTGGACGGGCGGGCGGCGAGCAAGACGGTGGCATCAGTCGCGCGCCCGCGGGCGCGGCGCCCACGGCCACACCACCATCCGGCACGTGGCGCAAGGCAGCGGGCCACCCCAGGGTCAAAGCACCGCAACAGCCCTCGAAACGGGTCCCACAGGTTGTGCAATTTTGCACGTACAAGCGTCCAAGCCTGGCGCACGTTCGCGTGCATGTGCGTGTGCACACACCTGCGTCACGTCGAGCGGGTGGTCTGGCGGCCGCAGCTCCGCCAGCAGCTCCCCCTGCCGCCGCCTGAGGGTGGCCAGAAGCGCCGCCTCCCTGGGCCCCCGCGGGTTGAGGGCGCGCGTGAGGGTGTCGAGCTGCTCGGGGGTGCTGATGAGGGAGAGGCTGCGGCCGTCGGGGCCCTCCTGGAAGATGGCGCCGCCGCAGGTCTGGGTTGGGGGCGGTTGGGGGGCGGTTGGGGGACGCTTGGCGGGCTTTCGGTACCGGCTGCCAGCAGGCGGTTGGGAGGGGGG
>NW_014010829.1:4432-6932 GCF_000611645.1 Monoraphidium neglectum
GTCCAAGGGCACGGCGCTTGGGGGGGGGGCTCGGCTTCGTTTGAAGGCGGCTGGGGCGACAGCAGCGCCAACCCCAGGAGGGGCCGTGAGTGGGGAAGCAGCCGAGAGGCCCAGCTGCCGGCTGCGCCCCTGCCATCCTGGCCGTCGTCAAACGCCACATCCAAATCGGGGCAGCCCGCATGTGCACAGTAACGGGCGCACCGGCAGCAGCCAGTAGCGCCGGTGCAGCCGGTCCTGCCCCAGCGGCTCAGACCGCAGCGACGCTCGCCCGTGCTCCGCCAGCCGCGCCGCGCGCGCCCCGCGCTCGTCCTCCTCCCCGCCAGACTCAAACTCGTCCCCAGACTCGCCCCTGCCGCCGCCGCCCGCCAAAGGCGCAAGAGGCAGGGCGCCTGCGGCCGCGGGTGGCGGCACGTCGGCGGCGCTGCCGCCGTTGCTGCGGGCGCGCTTGGCGGGCGGCTCTGAGGCGTCCCCCTCCCCGTCTCCCCCGCCTGCTGCAAGCTGTCCGCCCGTGCCCGCGCCGTCGCCGCCGCCGCCCTCCCCGTCTGCTGCCGCCGCCGCCTTCGCCGCCGCTGCCGCCTTTGCGTAGGCCGCCGCGGCCGCCGCCGCGGCGGCCTGCTGGCGGGCGCGCTTGGCCTCGCGGCGCTGCCGCGCGGCCTCGCGCTCCGCCTTGCGGCGCTCTGCGTTGGCGTGATACTGGCTGATCTGCTGCTGGATGGTGCTCTCCAGCCTGCAGGACGCACACAGACGGTTTGGTTTGTGTGTGGACGGGTGCGTCGATTGGATTGGGGGATACTGGAGACACATCCGGCGCATCCGATTGGTGGGTTTGCTGCTTTTGCTGCGTTACAACGCCAGGCGCGGCGCAGCGCACGCCGCGGCGTGGGCTGCGGCTCACGGACCGCGCCGGCGCGAGTGCTTCAAGGCAGCCGCTCTTGAGCCCAGCCTGCAAGCCAGCCGCCCCGCCCTCGCCCCTCATTATCAGGCACAGGCGACGCCCGACCCCGGGCCACAGCAGCAGGGGGCCGCTCGGCTGGAGGCATCCGGGGTCGACCCCTGGATCCAGGCCAGTGGTCACCTTGTTTCGCCCCCACCCACGCAACCCCATCTCCACCACCTTGTTTCGCTCCGCCCCCCCCCTTTGGCCCCCGCACCCCACCCCTCCCCGACACCCACCTCTTGTTGACCTCGTTTCTCAGCGAAAATGAAGAGGCCGCGTCGTTGACCAGGGCGCCCAGCAGCCGCACGTGGAACGTAGGGCCCAGCTTGAGCACTGCGGGCGGCGGTGCGACGGGGGTGCCCAGCAGCGGCGCGAGGCGGCGTCGGCCGCGGCGCGCAGGCGCAGAAGGCCCGAAGGACGGCGGCACCGTTGGAGGCGGTTCGATCGGCCGCGGAGCGCTGCTGATTGGACGCATGCACGCGCGGCGCAGGGCTGCAGGGGAAATCCCGGACTCCCCTTCCCGGCGGACGGGCCCCGCCGCCGAAAGCGCACCCGAGCCGCGCCCAATCTCCACGGCAGCGTGCACTGCAATAATGTCATCACTGAGCAGCGCCCAGTCACGGTTGGTCAGCAGCGCCTGCGGGGCGCAGCAGAGCGCGCACGTGTGCATCCATGTTCCCGTGCCGCGATTGTGAGTGGGTGGCCGCGGGCCGCGCAGGGACATGTCTGCCAGGGCACCTGCCGCAAGCAGACGGATGCACGACGCGCGACAGGAGCAGCAGCACGCAGGGGGGTACCTTTCAAACTGCTGCACCTGTAATGACGTTCAAGTCGGCCCCAAGCGGCCACTCCCCAGGAGTCTGTCTGGCCCCGCCCATAAGCCCAGGCCCGCGCACCTCCGTGACGGGCGTGGCGCTGCGCGTGAGCAGGCAGTAGCGCCGCAGCAGCTCCTGCCACGCCGCGCCGCAGCGCCCGTCCGCGAGCCCCTCCAGGCTGCCGCCGCCGGTGCTGCGGTCCAGGCAGCGCGCCCAGCGCTTGACGCGCGTCGCGGTGTGGCCGCCCACCACCTGGCTCTGCGCTCGCGGGGGCGCGTTGGGCGTGTGTGTGTGTGTGTGTGTGTTTGTGTGTGTGTGTGTGTGTGTGTGTGTGTGTGTGGATCAGTGGGGGTTGGAGGTGAGCGCGCCCAGACCAATCAGCAAGCTTTGCATGCGCCGCCAGCAGCCTACCAGTACCGCTCCACGCTGCGAGGCGGCCCCTCCACCAACAGGTCTACCCGAGCGCACCGAGTGACCTCGCTGCCGCTCCCTGGCACCACCACGCCCGCTAATCACGCTTGCCGAAAGTACCCTGCCCTTCAAAACACTGATTGCTGTCAACATCCGCCACCCAGATCAACAGCAAACACCCGCGCCACATCCCCCGCCACATCAGCGACGCACCCACTGCGCCAGCAGGAACCGCAACAGCGCCGCGTACACCGCCACCAGCTCCCCCTCCCCGTCGCACGGCCAGGCCGCCGCCTCCGACAGCTGCCGCACGTCCAGCACGGGGGCGCCCAGCACC
>NW_014010828.1:0-2549 GCF_000611645.1 Monoraphidium neglectum
CCGGTGCCCGTCCCGGCGCCCGTGCAGGCGCCCACCCCCAAGCCCGCGCCCGCGGCGGCGCCTGCCGCACAGCCCGCCGCAGCGGCCGCGCCCGCAGCGCGCGGCGGGCCCGCCGGCGCGGGCGCGGCGGCGCCTGCGTCGAAGCTTCCGGTCCCGGGGGAGGTGCAGGCGGAGTGCAAGAAGCTCTCCCTTGACACAGCCTTTGACAACTCCATTGAGGACGTTTCGCAGTTTGCAAAGGACATGAAAGAGGATGTCGTCATCAAATTCGCGGCCGACCTGACGGCCCGCAAGGAGGCCGTCCGCGCGGCGTTCAAGGCGGCGCTCAAGGGCGTGGCGCCGGGCGACAAGAAGGCGCTGGAGAAGGCGATCGTGGGCGCGGTGGCGGCGGTGGTGCCGAGCGCGAAGGGCGGCGCGGTGCGGCTGGACGGGCGGGACGTTGGGTTTGCGAATCTAATGTGGGAGTCTCTCAGCACGGAGACCTACGTGCAGGACTGCTTTTGAACGGTCACAATTGCGGCCGGCGGCGGGCGACGGCAACGAAGGCGCGCCCGCGGCAGCCGCCTGCTTTGGCGTGGTGGGCTGAGGCGGCCCTGGTGCTCTTGAGAGCTTTCCCTGATCGGGGCTCGGCGTACATTCCTGTGGCGGGGCGGGTGGGGCGCCACCCTCACCCGACCCGGTGCAAAGCGCACCGGGCCCATCGCACCAATCCTGTGATTGGCCGTGCGACTACTGTGATTTGTGACTGCTAGGTACCCGGATGGTCGCCAGGCTGTACCCCACAGCATGCCTATATCATTGATTTTTTCTCGGGCTGCACATATCAGCCGAGGCTGCTCCGGCAGCCTCGGCCGAGGCCACATGTATGTGACGCCATTCTCGTCAGCAGCCTATCAGGAACCCGTGTGCGTCTCATGTTCACCTGGAATTGTTTGAGAGCTGCGCCCGCCAAAGCACCTGTGTGCCAGCGCGCTGCCTCAAGCTGAGATGCCCTCTGTATGCCGCCATTCTGCCACCCGGGCTTGCTTTGCGCCCGGGGTTTGTTGGGCCCCTCGCACCCCATGCAAAGCCCGGGGCATTTATTCAGGCCGTGCCCTGCCGCTGGCGTGCTGGCGGGGTGCCTGGCAAGGCCTTGGGCTGCACCGACGGCGCCAACGCCAGCCCCGCAAACAATACGTGCCACACCAGCATTTCAAATGCAAGCGTACGCATTTACAAGGAACTATCCTGGCTTTGACAGACGCCCAAACCGCCAAGAACTGTGTAAGCTCAATCTCACGCCCATATGTGCACTTGTTGAAAAACAACATTGCTGCTGCCATACCGCGACGCGCATTGGTTGCTCCCTTGCTTTTACCGGCTCCGACATACAGTCAGCACACACAGACTCGGGCGCGGGTGGTGTGTGAAGGTGGGGCATGCGCAATCCTCTGCACGGAGGCTCGGCTACGGGCCTTACGACGGCGTTCAAGGCAGATGTGCTCCAGGCTGTGCGGGGACCCGAGGAGTTGCCTGTTCTCACAATGGCCTGCCAAGAATGTCGCCACTGGCCGGGCGACGCGGCGTGCTGGCTAGCTGAGCTCGGGTTTCAGGTGGTCCTTCAAATAATTGCTAGATCCCTGTTGCTGCTATTCCTCATGTTGAGCCTGGTGTACAAGTGCTGATGTGATGCAGCTGCAACTGTCACGGCGGATAAACTGGCAGGTGCTGCGTTGTCTGTCATCGCATTCGGGAGCGCCGCCGTGGACCGCAGGCCACGCGGCCTTTATTGGTCATATGGCCTTCATTGGTCACCTAGTGACCCCTCACAGCCCACACAAACGGTGTTGCGGACTAATACCATACTTTGTTGGTTTTCTGCCACAGCTGACCTGAGACACAAGTGTCGACCTGCTTTGCTGCACCGCAAAGCAGACACCCCGCCTCTGCACCGGCCAGTATCCTGTGTCTTACGCCTACTTGTGTGTTATATGAGGGCATAAACATGCAATATATACTCCTCAAAGAGTGTCTCCTTGCAGCTTCAACATAGCTGGGGTAGTGTGATGGTCAAGGAACTAGGCTTCTCTGCATGCTTCTCAGCAGCAGCTCAGCAGTGAGTCGGGCTGGACCAGACCAGCGTGAGTCAAAACCAGCATCACGATGGCTGGGCATGCGCGGACGCACTTCTCGCGCCTGTTTCAGGCTCTGTCACAATTCCCTCCCTCCCGCCCAGGGGAGAGCAGGTTCCTGCGGTAATCAGCTGCCTGCGCAGCTGGAGTAGACACTCGCCTTCAGGAACCCATTTTTTGGGGCCCACGGCCGTAGAGGCGAGTGTGTCCTACATCGTAGGCATGAAGCCTGTTGGCGCAGGTGCGCAGGAATGCATCGCGCGCGTGTCACCCGGGCTTGAAGACTAGATGTCGCAGCGCTCGCTGTCGAGCGCTAGTGTGCAGCGCGGCTGAGCTTCACAAAGTACGATCAGCTGTGGCTTGTATCCTGTGGCTTGTACGGCCCGTCGAGCCCTCACCACCGCCTATGCCTTAGCCCGTTGCCGACCCCCCCCCCCC
>NW_014010828.1:3020-8551 GCF_000611645.1 Monoraphidium neglectum
TTGTACGGCCCGTCGAGCCCTCACCACCGCCTATGCCTTAGCCCGTTGCCGACCCCCCCCCCCCGGCCGCCCGCCACGTCACTGCCAACCGCAGGGGCAGCCGCGGCCTCTGCCGCGCTGGCTCTCTGCCTGCTCGCCGCCTGCGCAGCCGCGCAGCAGGGCGGCCAGCCGGGCGACGGCGGCCTGCCGGGCAACAAGCAGGTCTCCCCTGGCCTCAGCTACGTGCTTTTGCGGGAGCGCATCCAGGACAGACTGGACCTGGAGGACTGCAGCGCCATCTGCCAGGTGCGCCCGCGCGGCCACGTCCCGGGAGCCCTGAACTCATGAGCCCGCAACCCGCGCGGTGCACCCAGAGTTTCAGAAAGTGGGGCAGGACGCAATCCCCGGGGTACGTCGGCGCTCGCCGTGCTGCCGGCCTTCGGCTCGTGGTCGCCGCCGGTGATTGGCAGCCGTAAACGCCAACCCGCCGCAGGTGGAGGTTGGCTGCATCGCCTGGACGTACCGCCGCTCGCTGCGCACCTGCTACTTTGGCTACGAGCTGTGGTCGCGGGCCCTGGTGCCCAGCACGGACGCCGTCAGCGGGCAGCCCAGCCAGGTTGGGCCCAGGGCTAGAGGGCGGGGGCGGGTGGCGTGCACGTGGGGCGGCGGCACCGGGAGCTTCTGTGTGTTTTTTGGCCCCGCAGCTCCAGGGGGGACATGTCCCCTTTTAGCGGATGGCCTTGCAAATACATCTGACACATAAGGGGATCCGAAGTTGATTCGATGGTGCGGGTAGCCCCTCCCCATGGATTTCACACACAGCAAACCCCTTTGTCTGAGCAGTGCAAACATGCATGCACACACTTGCAAACGCGTGGGCACACATGTACACACACACACACACACACACACACACACACACACACACACTCACAGTCGCACTCGAACACATTTTACTCCCCCCGCCCTTACCACAACCCTCACCCGCAGGTGTTCACCCCCGACAGGATCGACTGCACCTCCCAGGTCGTCGTCGGCGGCGACTACACCTCAGGGGAGACGAGCCACACCCAGACCCCGACCGTCGGCGCGTGCGCCATGCTGTGCGCGGGCACATCCATCCGGCGCTGCGTCGCGTGGACGTGGCGCCCGGCGCTGCGGAATTGCAGCACGACGTACACGCTGACGGGGCGCGTGACTAAGGACAAGGACGCGATCAGCGGGCTGACGGGGTCCTGCGGGCCGTCGAGGCGGCCGCCGGGGTACGGCCGCGCCGGCATTGGCATGCAAAGCAGCGGCGGCGCCGCCCTGCTCGGCGTCAACGGTTCGGCGCAATACCCGCCGTCCAGGCAGCGGGCTTACGTTCAATACGGGGTCCGCCAGCGCACCCCCAAGCCCGCGCCCGCGCCCGCGGCGCCCGGCGGGGCTGCGGGCGCGGGCGCGGCGGCGCCCGCGTCGAAGCTTACCGTCCCGGGGGAGCTGCAGGCGGTGTGCAAGAAGCTCTCCCTCGACGCGGCCTTTGACAACGCGATCGAGGACGTCTCGCAGTTTGCAAAGGATATGGAAGCTCAGGTGGTCACCAAGTTTGCGACCGACCTGACGGCCCGCAAGGAGGCCGTCCGCACGGCGTTCAAGGCGGCGCTCAAGGGCGTGGCGCCGGGCGACAAGAAGGCGCTGGAGAAGGCGATCGTGGGCGCGGTGGCGGCGGTGGTGCCGAGCGCGAAGGGCGGCGCGGTGCTGCTGGATGGGTGGCGCGTCGGGTTTGCGAATCTGATGTGGGAGTCTCTCAGCACGGACTGCTTTTAAGCGGTTACGATGGCGGCCGGCGGTGGGCAACGGCATCAAATGCACACCTGCTGTGCTGCGGCGCTGTGGGCTGGACCAGCCGTGTCATCCCAGATAGAGAGTGGCGGGACGGGTGGGACGCAACCCTCACCCGCCCCTGTGCACAGCTCGTTGCGCCCATCGCACCGATCCTGTGATCGGCCGCGCAAGAACTGTGGTTTGTGACGGCCCAATGCCAGGTTGGCTGCCAGGCTGTACCCCACAGCATGCCTGCCAATCATGGATGCTTTTCCCAGGCTGCACATTACATCCGAGGCTGCCATGGCAGCCTCGGCCAAGGCCAAATATGTGTACTGCCATCCTCGTCAGCAGCCTTTTAAGATTTAGGAGAACCCCCAAACCCTGTACCCTATATTTAGGAGAAACCTTAAACCCTGTTTGCGTCCCATGTCCACCTTGAAGTGTTTTAGAGCTGCGACCTACACAGCGCCTGTGGGCCGGCGCGCTGCCCCAAGCTGAGATGCCCTCTGTGTGCTGCCATTCTGCCACCCGGGCTTGCTTTGCGCCCTGGGTTTGTTGGGCCCCTCGCACGCGATGCAAAGCCCGGGGCATTCATTAAGGCCGTGGCCTGCCGCTGTCGTGCCGGCGGGGTGCCTGGCAAGGCCTTGGGCCGTACCGACAGCGCCGACGCCAGCCCCGCAACCAACATGCGCCACATCAGCGTTTTGTGTTGCAGCCTATGCATTTGCAAGGAACCATACTGTACCTACACACATCAGCGTTTTGTGTGCCAACCTATGCATTAGCAAGGAACCATACTAGCATCTACACACATCAAGAACGAACCATGTGCCAACCCATGCATTTGCAAGGAACCATACTACCATCTACACACATCAAGAACTGTGTAAGCTCCCTCTCAAACCCGCGTGCGCTCTAGTAAAAAACCATCGTTGCTGCTGCCACAGCATGCCGGGTATTGACATCTCCCTTGCTTTAGTAGTCTTTGCCGGCTCCTAGTTGCAGGCAGTACATGCAGACTTGGGTGCAGATGCTGTGTGAAGGTGGGGTGTTTTTTCCTCTGCATCGGCTATTACAGCCCTTGCCAGCTGTCGCCGTCATAGCCCTTGCTGGATTCACACGTGCAATTGTTGGCGCCGTGCGACAACACAAAGTAGCCCCATCGCATCCTGATTTGAGTTAGTCCCTGGCCCATTCGCAAGCCAAAGCGCACGGCGCTGTTCCAAATCACCTCCCATAATATCGAGCAGCCCAGATACGTAGACCGCTGTCATCCATCCTTTGGAGGAGGCCGCAGCCGACGTGGGCCCCCAACAAACCGTGCGCGGCGCCTTGCAAGCATCATTGCTTGGAATATTATCAGCATTCATGGATTGGTGGTGGCTACAGCCACCGTTTGAGGGGTTTGTCTTCTGTGCAGCTCTTGGTTTCAGCGAGCGGGCGTGGGAGCGCCGCTACGCTTACTCACGGGGCGCGCCACGGGGAGGCGGCTGTAATTCGTGCCCAACGCACCTTGCTCTGTCGTCCAGCCACCTGCGCAGGACCATGGTTCGGGAACGCGCACCCCCCCCCTGCCCCAGCTCAGGCCCCACACGCGCAACTCAGCCACAACCCTCCGGCGCGTTTCGCAGCAAGATATTCTGCGCCTATGCCTACGGCTCAGAGCGCAGGACCAAGCCACTACCCACATGCCGCAAGCGGGTCGGATTGCGCATGGTCAAGGCGCAGCCCGCCCCGGCTCGCGCGCAAGGGGCGCCGGCGCCCACCCCCTGACCGGGGAACCGCTCATTGAAGACGCAGTCGATATGAACCAGGCCGAGCGCACCCGGACGCTGAAATCCACCGTGGACTTGTGAAGGGCATGCAGGCATGCATGGCATGCAGCGGCAGGACAAGAAAGGAATGTACGCAGGGAGTGGGAGCGGCCTCGAGAGGCAAGGAAGGAGGGGCGGCGCTGTTGCCGTTGTCGTTGCCGCAGATGACGCCGGGCTTGTGCGACTTTGACATGAGAGGTCCTTGGACTCATCCCTTACTTGTTGATCATGTGAGGGAGCGGGGTGGGCATCCCACAATCGGGTGAGCCCTGAAGGGTCGCGGGCAGCAGAAGGAAAAAAGAGTAGCAGCGGCAGCAGCGGCGCAGCAGCACGAGCAGCACCGCATCGCGCATCCGCATACGCCCCAGGCACCATCGGCCCTGTGGCAGACTAACCTTCTTGTATTGCGGGTGGATTCGCGGGCCACGGGAGCTCCCAGCACGAGCAACACAACACGTTGTTGAGGCGTGATTGAAAGCGAGATCGATAATTGACCGCGATGACTTGAGGGTATGCATAGGAAATAACGATCAGGTAATACAGTATCAAAATATATACCTTCGATCGCGTTGGAGGAAGGGGCGAAGCTTCTTGCTGCTTTCCTTTGGCAGGCTCGGGCCGCGCCGCTGACACAGCCGTCTGGGCAGCTGGAAGCACCCACATCGCGCACGCGTGTACAGCCGTCTGTTTGCCCAGCCGCATGCGTATTAGGACCCAGTGCATATAAACCAAAATCGACGCCACCCCTTGGCACATGGAACACAAAGGTAGGCGGGCGATCAAGTACTGTACTCATGTACTGCAGGTGGACGCCCCACTTCTGAGACAAGTGGCGTTGCAGGCTTATCACGCCGCAAACAGCTGCCACACGCATGCTGACGGCGCGGTCAAAGTACCGCAGGCAGCTCAACCCGGACCGGCTCCCAGTTGCAAGGGCCAGCAGCCTGGCTGTTGTTGGGGGCGCAAGCACAGAGAGGGTCAAGGGGACACCTGAACGCGGCTCGAGCGTCAGACGGCATGGCAGCTTGACAGGCTGACTGCTCTCGCACACTGTACAGCGCACCAAACGGCGTGCCGGCCTGCGCTCGCGCTCTGCTGGCTCCTGCCCTGTACTGCTCCAGCAGTCCCGGCGAAGCGTTTGTCCAACCCCGAATGCATTGGGCTGGTTTGCAACCCTCCTATGACTGCTACCATGTATGTCGCTGAAACCCCTTCTGCCAGCCGAGCCCCGTCCTTTGGCCCCTGCGGGTCTGCATTGCTCCTCCTCCAAGACGCCAGCCGGGGCCTGCCCACCTCCATCAATTGCAAAGCAGGAGACCAAGAGTATGCCCAAGAGTTTGTCCAAGAGTATTTCCAAGAGTATGCGCACAGCAGGAGTCCGACAGTATGATTACAAGGCACGTCACGCCGCGCGCAGCGCACCCTTGCCAGTCAGGTGGGCGTCAATCGACACAACCCCGGGAACGCCGCGCCCGGCGAAATCAGTTTGAAGGCGGGACGGGCGTCGGCGGGGGCCGCCGCGGCGAACGCGCAGGCCGTCGACTGAGTGGGGGCGCCGCGGCCGGGTGTCCACGCCGGGTGTCACTGGCGGGCGCCGCCACGGTTGCCTGCCGGCACATTTCTGTACAGCGGCCGCCGCCAGCCTTGCTGCTGCCGGCCCCTATCTCACAACACGTTTCGCGCCCTCGCCCCCACCCTCGGCTGCCGCCTTGGCTGCAGCGCCCGCCGCGCCGGCTGCGGCGCGATGGATGCGCCAGCCAGGAGGCTGGTGCGCGGGGTGTGGCGGAACTGCAAAGATGAACAAGCTGTCACAAAAACCGCCTGAAACAAGGCCAGGAGCAACAATCGACAGTCATAACACGGGGAGCATCCCTACCACTACTCTACCGCTCATCCAGCGCCGCCGCTGCCGCCGCCGCCGCCGCCTGCGCC
>NW_014010827.1:0-8077 GCF_000611645.1 Monoraphidium neglectum
TTCCAGAACTCTGGGGGGATCCTGCGAGGCAATTGGGTGCCACCACAAGGCGGTCAACAGCAGCATGCCCACTGCACAGCAGTTTTGCCACAGTGGTGGACCTCGCCCTTGAGCATGGTGGAAAAAGCAGTTTGACAGCTTAATTGCATACATTCAAGGGCCTGCTGTGCGTTTCCAGCCTGCATACCGTAGTTGGTGTGCAGCACAAGTACTCAGGAGCGCAAGGCCGTTGACAGGAGCTCTAACGCTGGCTCAGCCCCAGATTTCGACCCTTTTACGAGCCTCCTGATGATTTTGAGCGGTGACACGAAGAGACAGCATCGAGCGGGCAGCGACCGTGATGAGTCAAGAGATCTCCCGCCAGTAATCCTTTGACATGTGCTCCGCTGCAGCGTCTGTAGTTGCACAAGCGCTGTAGATTCTTCTGACTACTACACCTGTTGGCACTGCTAGACACCATGATCGTCCCGCTGAAAACAAGTTCAATGAGTAGCCGCGCGGCCCTCATCAGCCAAGCATGCGTGACAGGCCGCGCTTGTACGTGTCATGTGCGCGTGAGGGCGACAGCTGGAGCTGCCACAGCGGCTATGAGCGGCACCGTGCCAGCACATGCTGTGTCGCGCTGCGGCGCCGCCGCCGCGCGCCGCCCCGCGGCCTTCACCTGCCGCGCCTCGCCGCTCGACAAGATCCGCGACGCGCTGCTGGGTGGCGGGCGCACCGCGGAGGCCGAGCCGGCTGACTTGGAAGACGAGGAGGATCTGGGGGAGATGGCATCCCTGGATGGCATGGACACCCCCGCCGGCACAGAGGACGTCTTTGGACCCACGGCAAGCCCCGACCCGCCCCGTCGCCGCAGGCAACGGCGCGCGCGCGAGCGGCATCACCTGCGCAGGTTCTGCCCACATGCCCACGCTGCGCTTTCGGCGCCCAGCAGCCGCAGATCGGGCTCTGTGCCGGCTTCTGACCCGCACCGTTATCCCAATCAGCCACGCCCCAAGAGGGTGCCCAACCGTCTGCTCTTCCCAACACGCAGGCCGCCCTCCTGGTCGGCTTCATGCACGACGAGGTGGAGCACTTCCGCGCCGTGCTCGATGACATGGGCGCAGACATGGTGGCCGTCATCCCCGCCAGCCCGTCCATGATGGGCGGGACGCTGCAGAGCGCGCTCGAGGCGGGCCCGGTGGCCTACCAGCAGGTCGGTCACATGCAGAGCCGAGCGCGTCGTTCATGCACACGCTTTGTCACCCCCTCTGTCTGTCATCCCCTCTATTAGCAAGCCGGCTAGCTGGGCTGGGCAGGGATAAGAACAGCTCGTAGGTCGAGCTCGCCGCTCCTGCACCTCACAAGTGCGCGCCTTGTGTAACCCGCTGCCCCCCCCCCTCGCTGTTCTTGTCGGCAGCCGGCCCTGGGGCAGCGGCGCGCAGTGGTGCTCTCTGGAATGTACACTTCTGAGGTGTTGGAGGTCATCTCTGGGTACAAGGATGCTGGTGAGGCCACCAAGACGCCGAATGTCTCAAAGTCGAATTGATTGGGCCGGGCGACCGCAGCAGGCATGTTGCCGGCAGGCAGGGTATGCGTCGGCACAGAAGGACCCGTAGGCCGAGCGGCCGCAGGCTCCCTGCTTTGGGCAGCAGCTGCCGTTGAACGCGTGCATCCTGCAACCCGTGGCTTGCTAATGCCGTGACTTTTCATGCCACCCCGCACCGCCCTCTGCAGGGTTGCCGCCCACCGTGTTTGCGGCCGCAGTGCCCAAGAACTTTGAGAGCCAGCTGTCAGACGTGGTCGAGTCTTGCTGGTGCGCAGGGGGTGATTCAGGGAGCCAGCTGCGGGCAAGGCAGCGATTGTGTTGGGGATGGCTGCGAGTGCATCGCGCTGGGGCCTGAGGATTTTGGCGGCCTGCACCTGCGTTGTTGGCGCACTCGCTGACATCACCCCCGGGACTGCGGCCCCACTTGCAGGAAGGACCAGATGGTGGCGCAGCAGAGGGTGAGTGCGCCAACGGGTGGGCGAGCGTCGGCCTGCAGGGCGCGGTCTCGAGCAAGCCTCGGGGTGACGGCGTTGCCGCTGATCTGCAGCCCAGAGATTGTCATTTGTGCTGGTCAACACACTGCCTGCCGCCCCCTGCATGGACAGGCAGCCCTGGGCAAGCTGGGCGAGAGCATCGAAGAAGCGTAGCTGCCCCCTGCGCGGACGACAAGAAGCACAAGCGGAGCCGTCAAGTGCTGCAGGAGATTTTAAGAAGTGCTGAGAGGCATTCCTTTCGCCGCACCTGTGTGTGAACGAACGCCAGCCCGGCTTCAACCCGTGATGTGTCGGCGCTGCAGAGTGCCAATTGTTCCCGCCCCGTCCACCTTGCCTGACGGCATGTTTGCGATGTGTGTGAGAGACTCGTTTGTATATCAAAACTGGTGTCGGCATTTTTGACAGCACCATGGCGCCCTTGCCTGCCCATTCTACTGCCGCCGCCCTGTGATTTGCGCGCCTGTGCGATGCTGCAGTTGGCTGGAATGCCACGTCAACCTGCAAGGATGTAAGAACCTATGGCTTGAACTTGGGCGGTCGCAGTTGGAGACAAGCAGAGGGATAGCAAAGGTCGACCCGCTGCTGGGCAGCCTTTTCGTGTCAGCGGCCTGCCAGGCTCTGTGTTGGCGGAGGAATATGACCGTCACACATGTCACAGGCTCCTGCAGGCAGAAGCACCGGCGAATCGCTTCACAAAACATTACATTCGATCAACACTGTGGAGGCATTTCACTGGCACACTTGAACAACCTGGTGTGTCATTGCCGGATACCTGTGGCTATTTTCCTGTGCAACGTGCAACAAGAACATTGAATGCGTTGCAGCAAACATGGGGAAGTACAGTGGCCGGGTTCTCTCTGTGGCAACCTTGCGGATTATAATGAGATTGAGACACAGTAAAAGGAAGCGCCAATCGCAAAAATGATACCCGCGACGCATCAGCATGTCTGCTGCCCGCTGCTGCGCCCGCAGGCTGGAAACACAGTGACACACACACACACACACACACACACACACACACACACACTTACTCATACACACACGCACACACTACTGGGTAACAAGGGGGTCAGTCGCTCGCGCCGCCGTCCTCCGCGTCCTTCACTTTGACCTTCTCACCCCTCAGGGCCGACAGGAACTGCGACCTGAACTTCCGACTGAACGCCGCCAGGTACGGCCACCCCAGCAGCAGCTTCCCCCTGGCCGCCTCGCTGTACGTGGTGAGCGAGAAGTTCTTCGCGAACAGCGCCGTCACCGCCGCCCAGGACGCGGCGAGCGCGACCGCGGTGAGGAGGAGGGCGCTGGAGAGGCCGTCCGCAGGGGCGGCGGCGACAGAGGCAGGGGCCACAGCGGTCATCGGGCCGCTGCGTATCTCGATGCTTTCGTAGTACCTGTGATAAATTTGAAAAGGACGGAGGAAGGATGTGGGCCAACAGCAGTGAGGACGTGCTGACTGTGCAGGGGTCGCAGCGATAGCACTGCCTGAACCCGAGTCACAGAGGGCGCAGACTGCGAGCACGCCGCCAGCCCCATCCCAAGCAAGCCCCATCCCACCCCATCTTCCCCACCCGCGCTGGGCTACCTGTCCCGCCCCTGGCCCTTGACAGCCGACCGCATGCCCAGGCGGCCGCCACCCACCTGTAGCTGCTGTAGCTGCGCGCCTCCGAGCGCTCCACCCTGACGCTGGGCACCTGCTGCTGCGCCTCGCGCACCGCACGCGCCACCTCCTCGTCCACCCGCTGCATGTCGCGCTGAAGGTCCAGGAGAGAGCGGTCCATGGCCCTGGAGGCACGGCGCGTGTGGCGTCGGGGCCACGTTTAGGGCCGGCGCGATGACGGACAGCGGCGCTGTGCGCGCGACACTGCAGGCCAACGTTCGACGGCTCTTGCCATGAGTGGCTTGATCCTTCATGCATCTGATGTCATGATGCAACATGTGCTGATACAGACTGCGTGAACTACATTTCCATGCATGCAGATTCAACCGCATGGATCCCTGTAGCCCCCAAGAGGCTTGCCCTCGTTTGAGTGGTGCCCTGCTGATGCCGCCGCGCTGCCTGCCGCGCACCTGTCCATCTCCCGGAAGGCATTGTCCATGTCACGGTCCATCTGGCGCGTTAGGTCGGCCATCTGTCTGTCCATGGCTGCAAACTGGCTGTCGAATTGGTCGAAGGGCGACGCCATGAGCCGCAACGACACCGGCGGCGGCAGCGCGGCCGCGGCGGGGCAGCGCTGGCGCCGTGATGCTGTGCGGGGGGCAAAGACGGGGACGTGCGCTTGCCCCGGCCATCGCGCCTGGGGGCAAGACAGCGGAGCTTGATCAGGACTTGAAAGGGAGGCTGCTGGAGGGGCACAATCGCGCTCGATGTTGCAGAAGCGGTCTGCGGTGCAGCATGGCGACTGTGCCGCACCTGGATGCCTTGCATGGGGCACGACCGCATCGCCCGCTCCAAAGCGGCCATCTAGCACACCGAGTTCTGCACTAGGCGATCCGGGAAGGGAGGGCTGGGGCGCTGCGGTCCGAGTGTGCCAAACCTCTTCAGAACACTCGAGACGCGTCACGCACGCATGGATGCCGTTGAGAATTGATTCGAGTTGAGCGTGATGACGGCCAGTACATTGGCAGGCAGTGCATAGGACCAAGTGGGCCTGAACAGCGGAAGCCGCAAGGGTTGGCACCGTCACTTGTTGGTGCGGGTGTCCCTGGCACCTGTGAATGAGCCTGCTCAAGTGCGCAAGGGCCTGCGCCATTGACATATGTGACTTAGATTTGTGACCAAAAGGCAAGAGCAGTCGTACTCCAGCACTTGCCCACCCAGCACAAATGGTAGGTCATCCACCTGATGACCATTGTCCTTCAACTCTTCCAAAGCACTCCCGACCAAAAGCGGCACGAGCCGATTTCAAACCCTGCACGCTGCCTGTGCTGAGCAAAACTCTCGTGCTGGACAGCTGCACATATGCCAACCAATCGTGACAGTGCGCCTCGAACAGTGTCAGCCGCCACAGCTGCCTCGCCTGTTGCTGCGTCTGTCCAACGGAACACGCAATCATGGGGCATTTGGATTCAAGTACCCCCAAAAATGCAACTAGAAGCACTACTTACATATTTCCTGACTCCTGTCAGACACCGGACTGCTCTTGCCATCGCATCAGTTGCTGCACCGGGCACGCGCGCAAAAGGCCGCTTTTTGAGCTGCCCGAGGCATCCCTAACAGTATATGAAGGAAACTATTTCAAATTTAGCAACACGCAATCGACTTCCTTCCGCTCATCCTTACCATCAGTGCTAGTCAGCTGAAACCGCACCTGCCACTTCACGTAGCTGAGACATCGATGGCGTGCCGCGTGATCACCGCTGTGATTCTACTTGTGAGCCTGTGCTTCGGCGTCAACGCCTATCCAACTCTCTGGCGCGACAAGCAAGGCAGCTGCAGTGCTCACCCCACCTCAAAGCAGCACCTCCACGGGGCGCCCGTCGAGGATACGTGAGTAATTGACGCGATAATCTATCCACTGTGCGTGCTCTGCGCTGGTGTTGACGCGGTGCGCCGTTTGGACCGAGCCTGCATCTCACGCCGCATTGCGGCGCGTGGTGCGAGCGCAGGGCCACTACCTTTGTGGTGCGGGACGGTAAAGGTAGCGCCGTGAGGTCCCTGTGCCCCGGGCAGACTTACACCGTCTCGGTGAGGCCCGACCGCACGTTGACCAGCGCGTTTGACCGCCGCGCACGCCCATGCTGCTGCATGCCAAATCGCGCCGCGCGCATGCGAGGCACGTGGAATTGCCCGTCTGCGGGCCGATTCCCTGCGCGCGAGGAGGGGGACCAGCTGCATACAAGACGCGCTGCAACCTTCCCAGCATTTGGGGCCCCTCATTCTCCAACATTGACAGCCAAGGGCCGCGCCCCTTCTCTCAGGTCGCGTTCCCCGAGGCCCGCCTGTCCCTGACGACCGCCAACGTGGGCACCCTCGTGGCTGCCACTGGCGCTGATGTCGACAACGCCTGGTGGGCAGGAGCCCATGCGATCGCGGAGAACTGCGGGCAGTGCGGCGTTTGCTCTGCGACGACGTACTTGTTTGTCGCCCCTCGCGACCTCTCCACCTGGCCTGCGGTGCGCGCAGTTCCCAAGCTATGGAAGGCACCAGCAGAGACCGGCCACCTTCCACTCCACCCAGTTTCCGCCCGCCGCACACGCCGCCCCCATCCGCACCACATCATTTTGCAGCCCGAACCGCGTGGTGGCACAGCAGACCTCCATTGCGGCTGTCAACACACTGACGTGGGACGTGCCCTGCTTCCCCTCTAGTGAGCCACCACAAGGGATGGGATGGCCGCGTGATGGGCCTGACAAGGGGTGCGGTGTTGACCAGAGAAGCGGGACCTAGCCTGCAGCGCAGCGTGAGCCCTCTGATTGACCCTGCGGCCGCCCACCCAGCGACCCTGTCACAACCGGTTCCACCACCCAGGCACCAGCGGGATCCTGAAGGTCACCAGTGCTGCGGGCGAGCGCTACCCCTTCCAGTCCTCTGGCCTCACCATCCCTATCGACAGCAACTGCGCCGCCGCCGCCTGCAGCAAGGCCGCGTCCACCACCACAGTGGCCAAGGCGGCCGACGCCAATGTCAACGGCGCGGGTGGCACCGCAGCGGGCGCCGCGGCGCTGGCTCTCGCCGGCCTGGCGGCGATGGTGCTGTGAGTCTAGCGCGCTCGATCTCTTGCAATCTCATCGGATGACGTTCTCACCGCACATGGGACGGTTACTTTAGCGCTGCAGCCAGCCCGGGGCCCCCGAGGGTGCCAGTGCCTATTTTTCTGCGCCGCTGCTTTGCAGCGGTGCTGCGCATGTCATGACACAAAACGACTGCAAACGCCTTCCTTGTTTCATTCTGCCTTCTTTCCAAACCCTTTTGCACGCAAGCGCTGGAGAGCGCAAGCCCATGGACCTGTGTTCCTCCGCTCACTGCATGCCTGTGCATTGCAGTGTAACACAGGCGGCGCAGACACAGCCGCCACAGGGCGAGTAAGAGCTGGGGCCACACAGTGCATAAATCGACAAAAGGACAACCTCTGCAGCCTGGACAGCATTTGCATCCCTCAGCGCGACGATAAAGTTTGAAACCGGCAAGGAACCCGCGCCGTGCCGTGTCTGTGGGGCCCGCGCCGGAAAGCTGTGCCTGTCACCGTCAGCCCGCTGCCGCCTGCTGCCGCCCGTCGCCGCCTTCGCTACAGCGCCAGCAGCCGCGTCCGAGAGCGCCACAGGCCCACCTCACGCGCCCTCCAGGACGCTCCTCAGCAGCGCGTTGCCCCTCGCCCCCGCCTCCAGCCCCGCCACCAGCTCCGCCGCCGCCGCCGCGCCGCCCGCGCCGCGCAGCTTCTCGGGCGGCAGCGCAGCAAAGTCCGACAGGAAGCGCCGCGCCGCCGCCGCCGCCGCCGCCTTGAGCGCCCCCTGGTCGCCGCCGCTGGGCGCCGCGTCCGTATCCATATCCTCCGCCTGCCCATCCGCCCCCGCCTCTGCTGCCTCATCGGACTCCCGCTTGCGCTTGGCGCCGCCGCCGCCGCCACCGCCGCCGCCTGCGGCGGCTGCGCCCTCGAGCTCCTCGAGCTTGCGGCGCGCGGCTGCGACGACGGAGGGCGGGAACGCGGCGCTCTCTGCGACGTGGATGCCAAAGGACTGGTCGCAGGCGCCCTGGCGGATCTCGTAGAGCATGGTCAGCTTGCCTGGGGGTTTGTCGGGAGACGGTGGGGCACATGTTGGAGTTTGTCAGACTGGGTGTTGATTTGATGACCCCCTGCTGCCTGTGCTGACAGGGCCATTCCGTGCTGACGAGGCCGTGAAACACTCCCCAGGTTCTAGGGCCAGCGGGGCACCCAACAGACCGTATCTGCAACCACCGCGTGCGCAGGCACGCGCCCCGCGGCATGTGCGTGCTCCCTCCCTTGACCCCCACGCGTCGTGCGCGCCTGTGTCAGGCTCGATGCGCGTCCCGACGTGCAGGTTTGCGACACCCCCCGGCCCCGTGATGTCCGTCAACTCGTGAAAGTGCGTCGCAAAC
>NW_014010826.1:0-1113 GCF_000611645.1 Monoraphidium neglectum
TTTCCACACCACCACCCCGCATCCTCCACTTCCATCCGGGACGTGGGCGCGTCACGCCCTGCGGCCCCCGGCGCACCCACCTCCCTATGACGGGGTGGTTGCGCACGCTGCGGCCCTCCGCCTTGAGCAGCAGGTATGCGGTGATGCAGGCCGCGTACTGCAGCAGGCACAGCTGCTTGGCCTCCAGGTAGGCCAGGCCCTCGGGGGTGGCCAGGCCGCCCTCGCGCACCTCACGCAGCAGGGGGCCCACGCGGTGGCGCGCCTGGCGGGCGTGGTGGTGGTGGGGAGGGGGGGGAGGCGATGGAGTGTTGGGGTGGCGCCCGGGTGTTGGGGTGGTGCCGGGCTGTTGCAGGATGGGTTGGGGGTGGGGTGTTGGGGGGTGGATGGAGTCCCGACTGCTGACTGCGGTGGTGGGGCGAGCATGCGCTCAAGTCGTCACCTCAACCAGGAGGGGTTGGGAGGCCGCTGCGGCAGGGGAGAGGTGGCACTGGGGGAGCGGGTGCAAGTTGCGCCGCGCAAAAAAGGCTGCGGGCGCCGCGGCTGGTGGCGCACCTCTGCCAGTGAGGCCTGCAGCTCCGCCAGCAGTGACGTCAGCTCGGGGGCGTCCGCCAGCAGCGCAGACATGCGCTCCTCTGGGGAAAGAAAGTCAGATAGAACAGAGCCGGCGGGGCAGCGCGGTGCGCAGAGTGAGGGGGGGGGGTGCTGCGACGGCTGTGGGGTGGGTGGGCGTGGTCTGGGCCAGCGCCCTCGCGCGATTGGGCCGCGCGCGGTTGCGCTGCTTGACGCCTCCTCTGCTGCCCAAGCGACAGCCAGCCATCAGACCACAGCTTGGAACACATGCGCGCATGGGGGCACATACACACACACACGCACACACACACACACACACACAACACTACATCCACCCACAGATAACCCCTCACATACCTGGCCTCACACACACAGCGCGCACGCACACACGCACGCACACACGCAAGACAACACACATACAGCGCACACGCCGCGACACACATATACACGCGCATATGCGCTCACATTCATTTCGGGCCCACACCCACCCACCTGCACCCAGCGCCGACAGGTCCCTCTCCACAGCCTCAACCTCCAACCCCC
>NW_014010826.1:1672-8631 GCF_000611645.1 Monoraphidium neglectum
CCCCCGCCGCGCCCCCGCCTCCGCGCCCTCCTTGTCCTCCTCGCCCTCCGCCTCCCCCTCCGCGGCCACCCCCGCCCCCGCGCCGCCGCCCATGACGTCATGGCCCAGGCCGTAGTCGTCGTCGTCCAGCCGCGCCGCGCGCTGGGCCTGCAGGCGCACCGCCTCCTCCTCCTCCCCCTTCAACGCGTCCTCCTCGTCTGACACGGCCTGCAAGTGCATCGCGGTGTGAAGTGGCGCGGCGGTTGCGCGGCTGCTCGGCGGACTTGCTGGATGAAACGAGTGAGGGCAGGTGCATCCCTGCCGGGAACGGCGGGCCAAGGCCGGCGCAGCTCAACCTCCTGCGCAATACTCGCAGAGGGGGTGCCGCGTTTATCGAGGGGCCTGTGCAAGCGCGCAGCTCTGTTCCCCACAGCCTCCCGCAGCAGACCCGCGCTTGCTGCCGGCCGCCACGCCGCCGCGCCGCGCAACCGCCTGCGCCATGCGCACCTCCGCGTCGTCTCCGCCGTAGTAGGCGCCCTTGCTTGTGCCCCACAGCCGCTCCCGCGCCTCCTCCTCCGCGTCCTCGCCCTCGCTGGGCCCCTCGTCCTCGTCCTCCTTCTGCTGTAGCTTCAGGCGCTCCTCCAGATACTTGGCCTGCTTGGCCACTGGGGGTTGACATACAGAACAGGTGCGCGTGATTCAAGATAAGCAGGGGTTTGGAGTGCAAGGGCCGGACCAGGCGGCTGGTGGCGGCACGCCACCAGGAGCGCAACGCACGCTCTGCAGCATGTGTGCATGTGCTGACGGGGCTGCAGACTCCTGGGAAACGAGTCTGTGCAAGCAGCGATGGCATCGGCAGTGGCAGCGGGGGCGCGGAAGCAGTCGCGGCGGCTACATCGCTCACGTCGGCCGGCACGTCCGCCCCGCTCGATTTCTTCGTCCAGGTCTGGCTCGCCATCGTCCTCATCCTCCTCGTCGCCTTCATCGCTGCCGGACTCCTCATCTGAATCGCTGAGGTCGTACACAGCCTCTTCGTCGATCTCGTCCGAGTCCTCGCCGCCCCCTCCCAGCTTGACCTTCCCCTTGCCCTGCGCGAACGCGTCGTCAATTATCTGCTCGTCATCCGATTCGCTGAAGAGCTCAGGGTCCCTTTTCTCCTTCGCGGGGCCGCGGCGCCCCGAAGAGGGGCCTTTGCGCCCCATAGCGGCGCAGGAACTTATATGAGGACACAAATTCGGTTGAACATATGGCGTGGTACGATCTATACCTGGCGCCGGTCAGCGGGTAACCCAAAAATGACGTCTGGTGACAGGTGACAGCACCATCTCGCCACGAACCACGCAAGTGCGAGGCCGCACACGAGCGCTACCGTATCAGAACCGCGCAGGGGTTGCAAGCGGTGTACAAACATGAGGATCAGGGGCCACCCGGCTCTGCTTCCTTGATTCAAAAGAGCAGCGTTGCAACACTCTCAGATCAGCGGCGACAAGCGCGCTTGCGCCGCGCAATCAGATCTGGTCCCCGTGGTGACCTGGTTGAGCTCTTAGGTTGACAAGAAATAGAAACTGGTAGCAAATGTCATCCGGGCCTGGAGCGGCATCGGCGCCGCCGCCGCCATCACCGCCGCAGCTGCTGCAGCGGCAGCAGCGGCGCGTCGCGTGCGTCGCGGGCTTCGGCGTCGCGGGCATATCCGACGCCACGGCGCGCCGCTTCGGCCGCGCGGGTTTTGAAGTGGCGCTGCTGGCACGGAGGGAGGACAGGCTGCAGCAGGGCGCCGAGGAGCTGCGCGCCGCAGGTGACTGTTGCCAGCTGCTCGCTGGCAGGGCTGCTCGCTTGGGGTTGCTTCACAGCACACCCACACGGCCCAGGGCGGCGGTTTCGCACCGCCGGGTTCCAGGCCGTACGCGCCGCCCTCCCTGCCGCCCCCAAGCCTCACTTTGTCATTACTCACACACTCTCGACTGAATAATACGGAACCCCCTGGAAACTCACACAGGCATCGCTGCGCGCGGCTTCCCCGTCGACCTGGCTGACCCGGCGGCCGTCCGCCGCGGCATGGCTGACGTGGCGCGTGAGATGGGCGCGCCGGTGGAGGTGCTGCACTGGAACCCCTACAACTCCCTCAGGACGCCGCTGCTGGAGATGGGCCCGGGCGAGGTGGACGAGCTCATGGGGGTGGGCGTCAAAGGTAGGGCGTGCGGGGTTGGCTGGCGACATGCTTGGCGCTGTTGACCCCTGGCACTGCATGATGCCGCTGTGGGCCATGCATCCTAGCCGCGGCAGGTGCTTGGAGGTGGTGTTGAGTGCGCAGCCCGAGACGGCGGCGGCACCACTGGCTGGTTGTGATGTGCTGGACAGCAGGATCCTGTTTGTGGGCGGGCATGTTGCCATGACGCCGGCGACCGGCATGAGGCGTGCTTCAGGCAGACAGACAATTGTCCCCTCTTCCAAAGGGCCTGCTTTCCATTTCTGAGTACTGCCTGCAACACGCCCGTATTGCGACAGGGCTGCTCGCAGCAGTCCAAGAGCTGCTGCCTCAGTGGGAGCTGATGCTGGCCCAACAGCAGCTTCACACAGACCAGCGGCAGCAGCAGCAGCAGCAGCAGCAGCAGCAGCAGCAGCAGCAGCAGCAGCAGCAGCAGCAGCGTCCTGCCCTCCTGGTCACAGGCGGCGGCCTCGCCCTGGACGACCCGCTGAAGGCCAGGCAGGCGGTGGAGTGGGGCGTCGAGGGCATCGCAGTAGCCAAGGCGGCGCAGCACAAGCTGGTAGCCTGCCTGCGCGAGGCGCTCGCGCCGCGCGGCGTGTTTGTGGGGCAGGCGACCGTGCTGGGGGTCGTGCGAGGGACTGCGTGGCAGTCGGTGCGCAGCAGCGCAGAGGAGGAGGAGGGCGAAGGAACTAGCATTGATGTGGGCAAGGGCAGCACGGAATCATCGCAGGCGGGGCGGGCTGACACAGCTGCAGGGCGGGAGGTCGAGGAGGGAGCTGCGTTCATCTCGCCGGACGATGTTGCCGCTGCACTGTGGGGGCTGTACGAGTCCCAGCCGGCAGGGGATGCTTGGCGGGTCGAGCTGCGGGCGCGGGCAGGGGTTGAAACGGCGGAGTGATGCTGTAAGGCGGGTCCGCACGTGCTGAGGTTGCGAGTTTCGATCGTTTCTGCTGGGGTGTGCTGCCAAAACCTAAATGATGTCAGCGATCTGCCAGGTCCAAGCAACATGCAGTCTCAGCATGCACAAGCCTCTGCTCAACGACTCCACTTGAACGCCGTCTGGGTATCCTCCCGGCAAGAGAGCTTGCCTTGCCGTCCACCTCGGCGTCGCAAGTGACGGCCCGGGTGGCGGCGAAGACGCACGGGTCACAGACATCGCACAGGAAACAGCTGCCGTGCTCAAGTGCCTTCAATTATTCTACCCATGCGCAGTCCCTGGCAAGGGTACTCTGTGCGCCAGCTTGGCAAGTGCACTTAGCAGATCACCGGCAAAGGCCTGGGCGCAAAGGGGAGGAGCAGGAATGTCTGGGCTCCGTGCCTGGGTTAGCAAGGCACTGGAGGTCGGGCGCGTGGACAAGGGGATCGCCTGGGTGCGGTTCTTCTTCGATGGCAACCGCTGGTGAGTGTCCGGCTGCTACAGGGGCAGAAATTATGCTTTCGATTTGTCCTGAACGTGCTGAGGTCCCCCGCAGGATCCAGCTGATGGAGCAAGGCCCGCGGGGAACGCTGGTGGGCACGGACTACAATGGCAACCGCTACTTTGAAAACAACGACTCAGGGTATAGTGCGTATCTGTGGATGCAGCGCACGCACCGCGAGCACGGGTGCACGCAGCACCCATGTCGGTGTGCGCGCTGGCGCTTGCCGCTGCTGCTGCACAAGTTGATGCTGCTGTGCTCGTGGCTTTGCCTGGTGCCGCTCAGTGCAGCAATATATAGTTATATTGTTGCAGCAATGAGGCAGCAGCTGACCGTGGCCTCCCCTCTTCCTTGGTTCGACCAGCCCGCAAGCGGTGGGTGATCTATGCGGAGACCAAGACAAATGCGTACAACCCCACCACCATCCCGCCTGAGTGGCACGGATGGATCAACTATGTCAATGACTTGCCACCCACAACGGTGAGGGTCGTGGGAGCGGGTCTAGGGAACCAGTGGCGGAGTGAGGGCAGTCGTGCGGTTTGGGGGCACTGAAAGGGTTTGGGGAGTCTTTTGAGCGTTATCAGCTTGAGAGTGTCTTGATCAAGAGCAGAGGATTGACTCAGTGCATCGATGGCGGCAGTGTGGCTGCCTTACTTGCAGTTTGAGGCTCGGGTGGCACATCGCGCTGTTCTTTGGGGCCGGATGGCGGAGACGGCCCCGGTTGCACATGGCCCCCTCCCAACCGTTCACAGCACGAATTCAAGGAGCCGGTCTACGCGGTCAAGGCCACTCTCACGGCCACCGGCACGGTGCGTGCCAGCATTAGCAGCATAGCTTGGGGCCGGACATGCGGGCAGAGCTTTGACACCCAACACGCGCCAAAGCTGCTGCACGGCATCTCAGTCGCCGCACAGGCTAAGAGTTGGCCACCGCGAGCGACGAATGTCTCCCTCATCCTCCGCATGCTGCTCCTACCCCAGCTGGCCCCTCCTGCCGCAGCTGTCGCGACTCGCGAACGTCGCTGACATGCGTGATTGCGTACACTCCCTCCTGCGTGCTCCTCCTAGGACAAGGCGTACCAGCCCAAGGGTGCATGGGCCGACCCCGACAAGCGCAACTGGCTCAAGTATGAGGCCTGGAAGCCGCCGAGCAGCCAGGCGTGAGGCGGTCGTGGCGGCTGGTTTGGTGCAAGGGGCATCGGCAGCCAGAGGTTAGCTGCTGCTGCTGCAGGTGGAGTGGGTGCTGACGCAGAGAGGCTTGCAGCAGCTGGCGCGGAACCCCAAGGCAGTGCCAGACATCAACTTTGCCCAGCACGAGCAGCAGCAGCTGGTGCCGCCTCAGCTGCAGCGACGACGCAGCAGCAATACGCCCGTCACAGCACGAGCGGTAGCAGCCATGGGGCTGCGACCCGCTAACAAAGTGCATTGCGAGGCAGTCGCGTCGCAAGATCTCGCCGCTGAGCTTGCACCAGAAGCAGCTGCGATGGCGGGCCTTGGCTGGTGGGCTGGGCCGGCTGAGCTTGGCGCCTGGCCGCCCCCGTAGCTGCTGCAGCGGGTGGCATTCGTTGTGGGCGCCATGCGGCTGGATGCAGTCTGTTGATAACCAACAGGGCCTCTAGCTCGCCAGAGGCCCCCGCTCGGACACATGCATGCCCTTGCTATAGCGTACCACAGTGCTGGCAGCGGTTTTGCACGGTGCCTCGACGCACGTGGCCTGCCAACGGCCAACAGCTTGACAATGTTGTGGATTTCTTGTCTTTTTTCCCGCTTCAGTATGCATTCACGGCGCAGTTGCGCTTTGTCTCCCTTTGACTTTGGGTAGCTTGTTCAAACGCAGCTCACCGCTGTCGGTGGGCATTGTGGCTCTTATCGTCCTGCATTCACAGCGGCTGCCAAGGAGTTGTGACGCAGGGTGTAACGCTCACTGCTTGACACCACGGCCTGGCTGGACAAGTTGATGGAGTGCAGCTAGTGTTTCGTGTCAGGGAAGTCACCAGATTAGGATGTGTGCGTCCACTGCAGCGTGTGAGGGCGTCCTTTCCCAAAGCACCAAGCTCATGTCGTGCATGCTGTGCGGCGCAATGAGCTCAGCTTGAGCTTGATGAGAGAGGGCAATGCAAAAGCTAGGGTGCCAGAAGGTTTGTGCAAACCACTTATCATTCATTGGGCGATGCAACATAAGCTGCGACATCTCTCTTATTCGCCTTGTTGGTCTTGCTCACAGGCTCGCTGTGATCTTTGTCCGCTGCGTGCTTGCCCTTCACCCCGAGAGCCGACCGCAATCAGAGAAGCTTTCGTCGCTCAGCAGGTGCATAGGGCAGCATCGTGTGCTGCTGAGCACTGTCCCCGCCGCTGCGGTGCTCGGCGTCGCGCTGCTGCCTGTCGTGCCAGCAGCTCACTGGGACTGGGTGGCCCAGTGTTTCTCGAAGTATCCCAGCTGCCAGGCGGCGCTTCGCATGGCGACGGCGCGGCAACGGTTGCTGAAGGTGCGTGCAGCAGTGATTTTTCGCATAGGAGGATGCCTGCACCGTTGGCTTGCCGTGCTCACCTGACGCGTATGCTGCACACTCGAGCAGCAGCGGTCCGAATGCCAGTCTATGGTGTTGTCAGCATTGTGTGGCTGTGATCCTTCGCTGCAGCAGCATAGATACCGCCACGCTATGATGTTGCCTGTGCTGCTCTTGTCTCCTCATCAGCGCGATGCCAGCGGCCGCGCAGAAACCGCCGCAGCCCGTGGCCGATCACTGGGTCCGTCGTCCTAAAATGCTCCGCCCTCATCCTCCCATCCCCTTGCTTGCGCCCTTGCACCCACCCAAACATCACCATCGCCTTTCCTCTGCCCCCACTCCCCCCCCCCAAAAAAACACCCCAGGAGTACAAGGAGGTGGTGCGCAGCGGCGCCAGCGACACCACCGGCATCACGCTCATCCCCAGCGAGAGCAACCTCTTCCTCTGGCGCGCGCTGCTCAAGGCAAGGTTCAATCAGGGGGCGCCTGCGGCGATGGGCACCGGCGCGCGGGCGACGCACGCGGCGCCGCGGGGCGGCACGCGCAGGGCTGCAGGAGCGGCGCGGCCGTGTCACCCTATGATCCCGCCCCCATCAGGCGACCCGGGCCCCCACCCTGACCCGCTCCCGCGCCTCCCTCCGCGCCCCTCACTATTCCAGGGCCCCAGCGAGACGCCGTACGAGGGCGGCGTGTTTGAGCTGTCCATCACAGTGCCGGAGCAGTACCCCCTGGTGCCGCCTGCGGTGCGCTACCGCACCAAGATCTTCCACCCCAACGTGCACTTTAAGGTGGGGACGGCGGTGGCATTGGGAGCTGGGTCAGGGGGGGGAGGAAAGCAGGGGGGGGGGGG
>NW_014010825.1:0-2715 GCF_000611645.1 Monoraphidium neglectum
GGGGTGGCCATCCCCACGGCCAGGGGCGGAGGCAGTGGCGTTTGACAATGGACGACTCCAGAACGGCAGGAAGGCCGGCTGGGAAAGCACTGTGCCAGCACAACGGTGCACATCTTGCCTGCTTGGACAACTCCGCGGCCAAAGCTTCCTGTGTTTGAAGCCCCAGGCAAGCGCAACGCCCCAGGTGACTCTGTTCAAACATGCAACTTTCAAAACACGTATCCACCTGCAGGCCAGATTGCGGTCACGGCCGGCGTGGCCTTCTCCTTTGTGACGTTCCTCTGCACCTTCATCACAATGGCCACCGGCGGCGCCAACAACGGCGGCGTCACCTTTGACACAAAGCAGATGCTCGGGATCTACGGCGGCACACTGGCACTGTGCGGCCTGCTCAACTCTGGCCCCGTCAAGGTGCGCTGAAACCCCAGTGCCGCTGCCAAGTGCCTGTGGTCTTATTGTGTGTGTGTGGGGGGGGGGGGTGCAAAGCCCGACGGAGCAGTCAGGCCAGGCAGAGTGTTTGATGCACAAGGGTTGAGCAGCGATCGTTACGCAGTTGTACTGGCCCCCGGGGATCTTGCTGCACCGCACGCAAGTCCTCGCTGGAAGCATGCCGCCCCTCGCCCTGCTGCCTGCTGCGGTCTTACCATCCTGTCATCCAGCTTGCCCCTGACTCGCCTGTCTCGCCCAACCTCGTTTGGCGCTCCCCCAGATCATCGCCCTCATCAACGACTCGAGTGTGTGGTGGCACGTCCTAGGGACAGCCCTCATCGTCATCGCCCTGCCCTGCATCGCCGCCGTCAAGCAGCCGGCGTCCTTTGCATTCACGTCGTTTGCAGACAACAGCGAGGAAACCGGCGTCTACAACCCAGGTGGGGCAAACGGGTGCACACTCAGTGGGCACGCTGATTCCTGAAAATTGGGCGAAGAGCATGGTTGATGCCGCCAACGACGGCGTTGACCAGCGGGGCGCTGCCGCTCAGATGTGACAAATCGCGAGGGCCTCTGCCTTGGCCTGTGAACTCGCCTTATGCTGCGTGGGCCACCTGACGGGGCTGCGCCTGGCTGCCTGCGAACTTGCCCATCTGCAATGGTGAAGTGCAGTAAAGCGATGCGCGGTGGCCTCCAACATTCCAACCACATTTCTGACCCCTGACTCTCCCCTCACCTGAGTTGGTGCCTGCTCCTCTCACTGACTTGTTTTTCCCTCATCAGGCTACATCTTCTTCCTGGGCCTTCTCATGTCGCAGTGGACCATCACCGGCTTTGACGCGTCCGCCCACATGAGGTGAGGTGCTGGACGGGTTGATGGGGCGATGCAGCCAGATTTGTGATGAAGGCGTTCAGGTGGCCGAACAGCACCTGCCGCAACATGGATGATCTTTTCTGGAAGCCTGCACCCAGGTGCTATGGTCTTGCAACTCTCTGAGCTGCTGACAAGGCTGGGCGAGCTGGCGGCGCCCTCGCGTCCGCACCGCACGGGTCGCGCACATTCAACTCGCCTGCCATTCCTGCTGCGGCGCCGCAGCGAGGAGACGACTGGCGCCGCCCTGGCGGCCCCCTACGGCATCCTCAGCGCCGTGGGCGCCAGCGCCGTCATCGGCTGGGTGAGAGGCGGGGGCCGGGGTTGGCCCAGCAGTGGTGCCGTGTTTTGTTCTGTCTGGTTGGGACAGGTTGCAGCAGGCTGCCAACTGCTATGCACACAGCAGACCCCGAATCTGACCATGCTTTGATATCCCATGCCGCCCCGACCCTTCCCCTGTAGGCATACATATTTGCTCTGGTCTTCTGCATACAGGTTCGTGTTGCCTACATTCCCCGCAGCGCTGCCAGCAGATCCGCCAATTCATGCTGGATTTGTCCCTGCTTGCTACTGTTTCCTGCCTCACTGAATATGTTGCTCATGCGGTTGCCCAGACTTGAGGTCCGTCAGCAGTTATCGCGGTACAGCTGCGCCGCCTTGCAGCCACCTTTCTCAGTGCTGCATGCCTCACCCACTGTCGCTCGCATCCTGCACAGGACCCCTCCAACCTCTTCAACCCCGACTCGGCGACAGGAGGCGCCCTGCCAGTCTTCCAGGTGTGGGAAGCAAAACGGGGCCCCGCATGCCCGTGCCCACAGAACGCTTGTACGGGCATGCCCCGCATCCACTAGTCCTGGGCTTGACTAGGTCGCTCCCGTCAGGGAGCGCCCTCTTGCCAGCCCTGGTGAATGCTGCAAAGCAGTAGTATTGTGACCACAGTCTCTGCAACGTCCTTTTGTTGCATACTCACCTACGTGTTGCCCATTGCACGCATCACATCCGTCTCAGATCTTCTGGGACGTGTTTCAGAGCAAGTGGGGCAGCGGCAAGGCGTCCCTAGTGCTGGCAGTCTTCCCCCTCATCGCCGCCCTGTACGCGAGTGAGTGCACCAAACACCCCCAAGACTTGCTTGTTACGGTGTGGCCCCAAGCTCACCACTTGTCCGGTTGTGCAGCCCACAATTTGTTTCTGCAGCACGAGTTTTGCAGGCACAGCCATCAAGTCTGGTTTGGGTTTTCTAGTGCTTGATGTGCGCGGCTCCTGTTGCTGGCTGGCCCAACCTCTAAGCAGCCCCCTTTGCATGACCCCCTCGTTTCTCGCCCCTGCCCCCCCCACACACACGCACACAACACTCACTCACACTCAGAAGCACACCCCCTCCCTCTCTCTCCCCCCCTCCCTCTCTCCTGCCAGCC
>NW_014010825.1:3075-8431 GCF_000611645.1 Monoraphidium neglectum
GCGAGCAGCGTGGGCTCAAACAGCCGCATGCTCTACGCCTTCAGCCGCGACGGCGCAGTGCCCGGCAGCAAGCTCTGGGTCAAGGTCCACCCCACACTCCAGGTGATCACCATGTGTTGCTGCAGGACGGTATGGAGCACACAGGATGGAGCAGCAGGCACGTGCGGCCGCAGCTCACTCTGCCTTCAGCTGCCCCAAGCCAGCATTGCTCGCTTCCGCCGCTGCTCAAGGACGGCACATACATGTTTGACTCGCAGCACCACTGATCACTACCGCTGGCTCCTGTTCGATCTTGTCCCAGGTCCCAATCAATGCTGTTTGGGGCATGGTCGTTGCCGCGTTCGCCATTGGCACGCCAATGCTAAATAATGTCCAGACTTTCACTGCTGTCACCAGCATCGCCACTATTGGTGAGAAGGCATTGGATCGAAGATGCGGTGGGCCTGCCGACCGCTTTTGCAGCACGCCTCATCCCTGCACAATTGCTACTCACCCCCTTTGAACAGGGCCCCATCGGTCAGCTGCAGGCCGGGCCTGAGCACGCCTGCACGGCCCTGCTTGCGCCAAGCGTTCGGCGACTCTGCACGGCGCTCCTCGCTGATCTGGTACCCACCTGTGTGGTGCCTTCCCTGCCACTGACCTCCTGCCCCGATGCACCCCGCTTCTCCGCATCCCGCCCCTCGCTCCAGGCCTGTACATAAGCTATGCACTCCCCATCTTCTTCAAGCTCGTCATCGCCAATAAGCGCGGCTGGACGCCGGGCCCCTTCAACCTCGGACGGTTCAGTGTCCCCATCGGCATCCTGAGCTGCCTGTGGATCGGCTTTATCGCCGTAATCTTCTGCCTGCCGCCGGTGAGGGCAAGCTCCACCCCACAGACCGGCGGGTCTGACACCCGTGCCCAGCGTTTACACTTGCACACGCATGCATGCATGCGGACACTGACCCCTTTGGTGCCGTTCTCGCTGCCCCTCCGGCTGCAGCTCCCCTTGAACCCAACTTATGCACCCCAAACCACACCGCATGCATTCCCCCCAGGTGTACCCCATCTCCAGCCTGACCTTCAACTACGCCCCCGTGGCCGTCGGCATCGTGCTGTTCATCTGCTTTGTGTTCTGGTGGCTGCCCTGCATTGGAGCCATGCATTGGTTCCAGGGGCCCCCCCACGTGCCCGACGCGCATGTCGAGGTGCTGGGCGATGAGGAGTCGCCCGCCGGCCTCAAGCCCCAGCTCCCAGCCGCCAAGCCGACCGGAGGTGATGACTCGGCGCACCGCGGGGCGGCGTACGCGCCGCCAGCACACTGAGCGCGTGCCGGCGCGCCGGCCTGTGGCTGCTGGGATTCAGCTGATGTTGTTTCCCCTGGGCAAGGGCCGAGGTTGCTGGGGGCCGCAGTGTGGGCGGCAACGGCGCAGGGGAGCAGGGCGGTGTCTTGAGCACGTAAGATCACCTTTGATAATGATGATGGCAATGGACGCGCCGTGTGGCGCAGCAAGAGCGATCGTGCCAGGCATGCGCATGGCGCACGCACTTGCGCAGACATTTGTTGTGCCGCACGCCCTGCTGCCGTGATTTGCCGGCGGCATGCACTATTTGCCGGCATCTGCCAGCAATCCGCCGGCCTTGTTAAACACCGAATGTATGATTGATGCCTGCTGTATCACAAGGCGTGTACAGCAAGGGGCCCCGCGTTTGACGGCCCACCACGGCAGGTGCATGCTGCCGTGCATGATGGCCCCTCGCATGCTGTACCCAAGCTCTGGCTGCTGCCGCCCAGGCGCTACATATGCCCAACCATCAAAGCATCACGCCTTATGGCTTGTGTCCATACATCTGTTGTTCATCAGGGTGGTCTGGGTAGCATGCATGAAGCGGGACTTGTATTATACACGGGCAGACTTGCCGCCCTCCGGGTGGCAGGTTGAGAGCCATGGTTGATTGACGCAGAGCGGCGAAGCCACTTGCCGTTGACTGCGTGAGGGTGGGCACAGCCAGCGGCGGGGCACGACCTCCCAGCGACCTCGTCACGCACTGCTGCTTGTGTGATGTGTCTTCATCGCCGTGCGCCTATCGCTGGCCTGGTCGACGCATTTGTTGTACAACCCTCATCTTGCTTTCCCCTGTTGCTTTCAGCACGCACCACCTGAATGTGCTCCTCCCACGTAAACCCCATGCATGCATGGAGGGGGATGCATGTGCCTCATCTTGCCCCCGTGCATGCACAGCGGGGCGCGCAGCAGCTGCACGGCTGCATCATCAGCCTGTGGCGCGAGGCGCTGGGGCAGTGGAGTCCTTGCTGGCGCGGGGCGCACGCAGTGGGTGCCCCTTCATTTACGCCTCGAGAAGAGAGGTTATGTGCCATAATGCCTCGTCTTTGACTTCGACAAAGCATGCACGGCAAAAGGGATTAGCACGCTGGATCAGTCATGCATGGCTGCCCGTGCGGGCAGGAGCGGGACATGCATGTATGATGGCTTCTCCAGGCTGCATTCTTCTCCTTCTGATGGCCGCTGACAGTGATTTGATAAATTAGTCAAACAATTGACAATCATGTAATTGAACAGTGAGGCACGTTGATGAAGTCGATCACCATCGCCTTGTGGGTTTTTGGGAGGGATATCGTGCGGCAGGGGGGCTCGGTAGTTTGGGGTGACCCCTTAGGGGTTTATATGTTGTTAATAAGAGAGAGAGGCAAAAAGACAGAGGAACGAGCGGGAGTGTGGGGTGAGTCACACCTCCAATCATCTACCATTGACTGAAAGTTATCCACCGTCATACCCCACGCAGTGCTTGACTTGGATCGCGTGGTTTTGTCATGTCGCCGCGTGAGTGCTGGCCTGCACTCCCTTGCAGCGTGTGCCCTCCCTCACTCTACCCCGACCCGAATCGAGGGCGGCGCCACACGCCTGCCAATTGCACTGCTAGGGTCGTCGGTACTGATGAATACAGCGGTACAGGGCCCGAGCCGCACAGCGACGCGACGTTCAAGGATAGAAACAGGCGGCTGCTCATGTGATGGACGATCTTTGGCCACTTATGCAGGGGTGCGCGTGCACTTGAGAATCCGCTCGAGGCGCCGTGTTGCATTGTGTGCACATTACAGGTGCCGATTATGTCTAAAGTTGTTCTTGCTTGCTCAACCCCAGATTATGGTTTGATTGGAGATGCCCCTGCATGCTGTCACTTACGCTGGCGGATTGACGAGGAGTCACACATGTGCTGCAGTTTGGGTGACCGCACCGACAGGGACAGGGGCACACGCACAGCGAACCCCACCCCCGTTACAGGGGTGCTCCACAGCAGAGACGCCTGGCATGCGCACAAAAGGGACCGGCGCCCTCCGTCCCAGCCTTCAGGCACTGCACCAGCGGGGTGCGCAGGAGAAAGAGCAAAGAGCAGCGCGCAGCGGCCACCACGGCAAATGGCCGCCGCAAGGGATCGCGGCCGCAATGTTGGTGCAGCACACGCACAGCGCGTCGGGATGCCGCCGCAGGGCCCTGCCGCGATGAGCGGCAGCTTTGTGTGGCCGGCGTACGGCTGTATGCGGGGCTGGGAAGGAGAGCCTGAGGCACGCGGCACCAAGAGAATCGTACGCACGTGAACTGCTGCGCCAGGCGTGCACAGAGGTGCGACCGGTGGGAGCCCAACATGCACATGCTCAGTTGTGCGCGCGAAGAGAGAAAAGCGAACGACAGAGGAACACTACACGTGTGGGAAAGACACTAAGACACGCAAACAGCGACAAGGAGCGAATATACACACACGCAATCACATGTATGTGCACGCACACGCACGCACACCACGACACCACCTGCCAGGATCACGACTGTCGCGGGGGTGCGCGCACGCGCTGCGACCCCGGATTTGAAAGCGCCCTGCCGTGCCCGATTGATTGGGGGGTGGAGAGAGGGGTGCCGCACCCCCGGGGCCTCTCACAAAGTGCCCCACAGGCAGACCACCAGGCCTGCAACGGTCAGGCGCTGGGGCGCGCCAGAGAACAGGCACACATGGTGCCCATGCGTGCAGACACCATCAAGCTGACCTGATGCCCGGTGCGCGCGGAATGCAAAACTAAATGTTCAAGGTCTACTCTCTGGGCCGTCCCCGGGCCACCCATGCAGCTGCTGTTGTTGGGCTGTCGACCGCTCCCTCCCGGCAGCTTTTGTTGCGGCGGCGGTTGCCTCCCCGCCGCTTTCGAGCAAATGCCATCATCAAAAGACCGCAGGCCCTGGCCAGCGCGGCGCCCAGCCCACGGCCCCCAATCCCTGCCCGCCCCTCCCCTCAACACGCCGAATTCGCGCCCATGCGGCCCGCCTCACGCCGCGCGCCCCTCCATGTGCGCGGTGAAGTTGGCTTTGTGCTTGTCGCTCAGCGCGGCGAACGCGCCGGCCACCGCGGGCGCATAGACCGGGTCCGCCTGCAGCGCCTGGAGGATCTTGACCGCCCGGGGCGCCGTCTGCCCATCTGCCAGATCTGAGCCGCGGCCCAGGACCTGGGTGAGGACGCCTATGAGGTGGGGGATGTGCTTGCCGCCGGCGCCCAGCACACGCACGTCCTGGGCCTGTGTGGGTGGGTGGGGGTAGGGGCAGGAGACGGGCTTGTGATGGCACGCGGGTGGGGGTGGGGCGTTATGAAGGGTGCGGGCTGTCGCGTCGCTGTTGGCGGTGCAACAAGAGGGTCGATGGATGCGGGTGGGCACGCGTGCGTGGGCATGGGAGAGAGCCGCCCTCAGGCATTAAGCGGAAAAGAATGGCCCCACGGCCCCGAAGGACGTCGGTTAGCATAGGTCTCGTCACCGGGCGCGCCACGCCACGCGGTTCGTGCACATCCGCATCCGCAACCAAGAACATTGCAGCCCTTGCTGGCGCTCGCCCCCACGTGCTGCCTTGCGCAAGACCACTGTCAAAACCCTAGAGTAGATTGCAAGCGCGCAGCACACTCGACCCAAGGCATACGAATGCACAGCACAGCAAAAGCGAAGCGCACACTAAAAGCACGCCACGTGAAAACAATCACCAGCAACACCCCAATCCCCGGGAACGCGCCGTTCCAACAGACGCGGCGCCCCCTCGCCCACCTCCATCATGGCCACCAGCTGCGCGTGCGCCCTGACGCCCTCGACCGCGTCCCCCTTGATGGGCAGCGCCGCCACCCAGGCGGCCGCGACGGCGCCGCCGTCCAGGACGTCCGAGTGGTGCTGCAGCAGGGCGCCCAGGGCGCTGATGGCGTTGTCTGTGGCCATCTCATTGTCCTCGTCGCGCGCGTTCTGGGGGGGGAGAGGAGAGTGAGAGGGTCCGGGGTCGAGGTTTGGGGAGGGGCCGGTTGAGCGGGGTGGTTGCGGAGGGCGCAGGGTGGGGGT
>NW_014010824.1:0-8070 GCF_000611645.1 Monoraphidium neglectum
GCGTGGGGTGGGGCTGGGGTGCAGGCATCAATGGCTTCCCCCACCCAAGTGCCTGGTACATAGGCCGTCAAGGGTGGATCTCCGCACGCATGCATGCGTGTGCATGCACCCACGCCTGGCCTTTGAGAGGCAAGGCGCCGCTGGGGGCGCCATGTGCCCGCACCTGTGGCCCAGGCGGATGGTGAGCTTCTGGGCCAGGGACTTGCAGAGGGACGTCTTGCCAGTGCCTGGGGGCCCGTGCAGCAGCACCACCCTGAAGAATGAGGGATGGAGGGGCGAAGGGCGGGGGCGCGGGCGTGAGACGGGCCGCGCGGCAGTTCGGGCGTCCCCTCGCTCGGGGCACAGCGTGAGGATTCGGCAAGCCACAGCGCCCAGGGCCAGGCCGGCTGCACATGACCAGTCTGCCTGCGTCGACGCGTTTCAGCCGGACGCAGCGCACGAAAGCAGCCCCTTGCCAGGAAACGGTTCTGGCCCTGGGCATGCTGGGACGCCATCTCCCCAGCACGCCCACGGTGCGCCGGCATCGCAGCCCTGACGGCCCCTAGCCCCTCGTCACAATCACACCACACGGCACCCCCGGCGGCCCCTCGCCCCGCCACAGTCGCACAGCATTGCAGCCTCTCCGGCCCCTCCGCCCTCTCTGCCCCGTCTGCCCACTCTGCCCCCGCCCCAGGCGCGCCCACCTGTTCCAGGCCACCAGGTTGCTGTCGACTCCCGCCTCACTGAACAGCAACGCGCTGCTGGCGTACTGCGGGGGCGGCGCGGCGGAACGCTCATTTGCGTTCAATTGCATGTGCATGAACGTGCGCATGTGCATGCGTATGCGCGTATGTACATGCGCATGTGTGTGCACTGGCATGCGTGTGCGTACACGGTGACGTGCACACGCAAGCATGCGCACGTTCGCTCGCATGCATGCAATGCGCGGACGGCCTCTTTCACTTGGTGGCCTGAAGTGCAGTCATGGCGAACCCCACAGCTGTGCCGCACGACCAGACAGCTCCCCCCCTGCCCCCCAGCCCACCCACCCTCAGCAGGCGGTCCTTGATGCCAATGTCGTAATACAGCGACTCCCACAGCCCGTCAAAGTCCCTAAGCGGGTGAGCGGGGCCGGGGCGGGGAACGTGTGTGCGGGGAAAGGGGTGCAGGAGTGCGACATGGCAGGCATACGTGCATGAGGACAGGCAGAGGTGCAGGATGGTCCCTTGACTCTGGGTGCAGGCGCTGGATCCTGCCCATACCCACTCGCAATACACTGTGATCCGTTGGGATCCGTGCACCCGCGCCGACTCCCAGCATTGACCCGCCGCCCCGCCGCCCGCGCAGACGCCGCAAACAGCTTTTCATCAAACGCACCTGCACGGCAGGATCCACTCCCTGTATGAGGGCACCCCATCCTCCCCCTCGTCGTCGTCCGCAGCCCCCTCCTCGCTCAGCTGGTACACGTGGACCGAGGCGGCATACTGCCAGCACAGCAGCGTGCCGCCGTACTTGCGGGCCACCGCTGGGTCTGTTCCATTGCGGTGTTTGCGGCAAAAAAAACCCTGATGGGTCAAGTCGTGGGCACGAGGGGGGCCACGAGCGCTGCCGCGCATGGGACCTTAAGAGGCCTGCCCCATGCATACTGAGTCGCCGCGGGGCAGACGCGTGCGCGCGTGCGCCCAGGGCGGGCGCGTCCTGGAGCGAGTGCTTCCGGATGTCGGCCCGCGCACCGGTATCTACCAGCCGCACTGACTCCACGTGTGCTGCAAGAAACGGGTCTGACCCCTGGCCTACGTCAACGGGGCCGTCCTCATAGCGCAGGTTGCCGCCAAACAGCCTTTGGTATTGAAGATTGCATGGTTGAAGGTGCCGAGGGGATTGCACAAGGGGCTGATTGGGCTGCGGGCTGATGGCGCCGTGGCTGCACGGTGCAGGCGCAGCAATGTGCAGGTGCAGGGGTCTTATGTGCGTGATGCATCCGTCGCGGAAGGCGTACAGACGCCAACACACCAGGGGCGGACGCGCTACAATTTCCATGCTCAAGCCCGCGCCGTGCTCACTTAGCCATCCGCTGCTGGATGTCCGCAGGGTTGGCTGTGCTAGTTGCCCGGAGCGCCACCTCAACTGCAAGTGCAGTTGCACGATAAGATCAAGGCCTTGACACCGCGCTGCGCCCCGCACCCTCAGCACGCACGCCAGCAGCAGCGGCCGCAGCAGCAACGGCAGCAGCAGCACAGGCACTGGGCGTGCTGAACTGGCGGGAACGACCGGCAAGCACCCACGGGGTGGCTTACCAGTTACGGGTATTCTTCCGGGGTCATGCAAGCCTCCTCCATTCCCGTTTGCCACCGTGTGCCACATATTGTGGGTTGGGAAAAGTTCACCAGCCTCAGATCGCTGTAGAAAGCGTGCTTTGCAATCGTATACGGTTCAGTGTCATCTCTCTATGACGCATGTTTGTTTCCAAGAGCATCGCATGCGTGGCTGGCACCGTTGCCTTCGCATTGCGTTGCCGAGACTGCTGCGCTGCTGAATTGCCTCTTCTCAGCCGTCAACATTTGGATTGAACAACTGGTGATCAAGGCGGCGATGCTGGTACCGCTCTCAGCGCTCATATACACGCGGGTCCTGCAGCTGCGAGATCTGAGCTGATCTACGCGCGAGGTCTTCGAATCCGACCATATGGCAGGAAACGTGTCCAGTCTGAGCCTAGAAGGCTACATGCAGGTGCTGGAAGCGCTGACGGGCGGTAACCCCGGCACAGGCAGCGCGGGTGGCGCGTGCAGCCCGATGTCATCGGTTGTGCGGGCTGTCACGCCAATCGAGGAGCACTTTTTCAAAGTTGGTGACCTGCGTCAGGTGCGCACATATCCTTAGCAGCCCAGGTGATGATGCCCTGAAGCAACGCAAGTCGGCCCGCGGTTGATGCCGGGTGCAACGCAGCGAATCGCGATGCTGCGGCACGGCCTGCCGCAGGAGCCCTGGCAGCCCGACTGCACATACGCACACGTGGCCCAGCACAACGCATCCGACACCGCGCTTCTTCGATTTGAAACTCGCCCCGCAGGTCCTGCAAATTCACGGCCTCACAGTGGGAAAGTTTGTGCGCGGCGAGCTGCTACACTCAATGGTGGGCGCTCGCCTCCTCGACCCCACAGCCCCGTCTGCCTTGCCGCCACCGCCGCCGCCGTCCCAGACCTATACCAGCGCGTGCTCACAGCAGCAGCAGCAGCAGCAGCAGCAGCAGCAGCAGCAGCAGCAGCAGCAGCAGCAGCAGCAGCAGCAGCAGCAGCGGCTACCCATCCAAGCATCAGACTTGCTCGCCCTCGGATGGGCGTCGGGGCCGCCACAGGAGCTGCAGGCAGCGCTGGACGCGGCGCCAGCCCTGCAGCTGCCGCGCCTGGTGACTGCAGCGCCGCCGAGCGGCCCCAGCGCAGCGGTCGCGTTCCCCAATCCAGAGACTGGCGGTGTCGCAGGCGGCTCAGGGGGCGGCGACGCAGCGCCACCGGGACGAGATGGTGGGCCGCCCCTGAGCAGCCAGGCCGCTGTGACAGGTGACAGCGTGCAGGTGCCAGTTGCCAGAGCAAGCACCACCGGGCCTCAACCACAGTGCCATGCGCCGCCACCCCAGCCGCTGCATGGGCAACACACGCTTCAGCTACCCACAGCGGCTGCGCCGCGGGCAGCCGGCGGCACTCATGCTGCGGCGCGCCCGCCGACGGTTGCGCAGCAGCAGCTACAGCCGGCGCCGGCGGCAGCTTCTGGGCAGCCGCTTGACCAACAGGCTCTGCTGCTGGCGATCCTACAACAGCACGGCCTTCTGCCGGCGGGCGCTGCGCTGCACGGCGGCCCCAGCGAGGCGGCGGTGCAGCAACCTCCGCGGCCGCCCCCAGACGACAAGCAGGCAGGCGCGGACGCCGGTGGCGGGGAGGGGACGCGCGTGCTGCTCACTCCCCAGAGGCGCCGCCGCGCCAGCAGCGGCGGCGGCGGCGCGACGCCAGGCGCAGACGGCGGCGCAGCGGAGGGCGGGGGCAGCGGCGGGGGCAGCCACGGGCCCCCTGAGCCGTCCGCCTGGCTGCGCGGCCAGCTGGCGGTTTTCGAGGGCCTGCCCGGCTGCGGCGCGTCGAGGGAGCCCCTGGAAGGCGCCGCGGCCTGCGAGGCGCTGGCGGGCCGGCGGGTGGCGTTCGTGCTCGTGGGGGAGATGGAGGTGGCGGCGGGGCGCGGCGCGGTGCTGAAGCTGCCCCCGGGGCTGTTCCAGGTGGGCTGGCGGGACGCTGGGGGAGGGGGGCGCAGGGGGCGGAGCATGAGCGATGGTCGGAGCATCGGTCCACCTGCTGCAAGCACATCGCCCACATCCTGTACGCTGCTGTCCCTGGACTTTGCCTCTGCTGACCGCTGCCTTCGCGTCACAAAGCTCTCCCATACTTTTGGCCCCTTGTGTGTAGGTAGCCTGTGCCAATTGCGATTATCATGACGCAAAAAGGAACAGCCAGTGCGCGCACACACACACACACACACACACACACACACACACTCATACACTCGCTCTCACTCACACAACCCTCTATCTCTCGTGCTATCCCTATGTCTCTCTCCACGCACGCACGCACGCGCACATACCCCCCCCTCACACACACACACACACACACACACACACGCACTCACGCACGCACACGCACGCGCGCACACACACACACACACACACACGCGCGCGCGCGCGCAGGGGGCGGCCCCACCCTCAAGAACACACACACGCACAACCCCTATGCCACACCCCTCACCCCTCTCAGGGCCGCGCCATCCGCTTCCTTGGGACCTCCTGCCGCTCCGAGCTCTGCGAACCCACATGCCACGGGCCCCACTTCTTCTACTCAGCCAAGATCATCCCGCCGTCCCAAGAGTCCCTCGCAGCCATGGCCGCGGCAGCGCCCGCCGTCCTCGGCTCGACGGCGGGCGTCGGCGGCGCGGGCGGGGCGACAGAGGAGGCAGCGGCGGCGGCGGCGGCGGCGCAAGCCGGGTACGCGGCCGCGCTGGGGCGGCCGATTGAGCTGGAGCTCGACCTGCACCCGCGGCTGAGGCGGCTGGCGGCGCGGCAGCTTCTGAGCCTCGAGCCAGACCAACTGCAGGTGGGGGCTGGGCCAGGACAGTCTGGCGCCGTCGTTTTTTGGCACCATTCTGCTGCGCTCCGTGCTTATGCGTGCTGCAGTGCCGGGTCACGACCCGCTGCAGACGCGGCTTTGGGGGGAAACAGGCCTGCTGGCATGTTGCTTTCTGCACATTGGTCTTGCGGCGCCCTCTTGACCCCCGACATGGCAGCTGCGCCTCGTCAACTGCCGGTCACCGCGCACACCGAGAGGACAGGACCCTCATGAGCACGAATCCCACAATCACGTCAGGATGCATGGGTGCTGCTTGAACAGCAGGAGCCGCCGCCAGCGGCGCCAGAAGATGCAGGCGGCGCGGGCAGCGGCAAGGGCGAGGGGGGCCGCGGCCGAGGCGGCGGCCGGGTGACGGCGGCGGGCGGGAGAGGTAGGCGCGGCGGCGAGCGGCCGGTGGCCAAGCGTGCAAGGCGGTGACATACGTGTGTGTCAGCCGGAAACATCTCACGTTGCTGATGTCATGATATGATAAGCAGACGGCATACTTCGGCGGGATTCAGTGTTGTTACATGCAACTGCAGGCAGTGACTCCTGTGCCTCAAAGTGTACATGCAATAGCATGCGAACGGCTGCGCCGCCGACTGCGCATACGGTACGGTGCTGTACCCTGAGTTTCTCCATAGACTTGATTCTTCCGAGGCGTCACCATCCAGGAGCCTCAATGAACAGTGCGCAATGCCCGGCGCAGGTGGGAAGTCAAGCATGGCACGGGTTCCTCTGCTAGCCGGGATGGCGTGTCGATGAAGTGGATGCAAGCGCGATACGTATCGCCACGTAAACGTGGTCCCCTCGCCCAGCGGGCGTGAGCGCCGCCTGAAATATACACTTTGGCCGTTCACCAGCGACACCTCGCAATGGTGAATGCACGCCAGTGCCAAGCAGGGGAAGCTGGGTGGCCAAAATACAGGGTTGCCCACAGAGGACATCAGCGCGCCATGTGCACGGCAAGCGCTTGACAATATTGCTTAAGAAGCTGTGTGGAGCGTTTTGTGTCGGTTGGATGTGCAGAAAACGGCATAGCCGGCAGCAAAGCAGCGAAGAAAAAAGGCACACAAACGCATTGCAATAGCAGGTGAGCAGGGCAGGCAAGGCAAGCACTTGGTTCCTGAGAAGGCAACGGACTGGCAATACGAAGAGAAAGGCAGGAAGAAGGGAAAAGCACTCCAGCCTAGTGTCAATCAAAGCCCATAAATGTGAAGGATTTGAGGCAAACTGGTGAGCAAAGCTCTGGCGGTCCAGGCAAGTACACCTAGGGCCCAAACGCAGCATAAAACATGCTGCATTGTGAAGCGTGCAAAAGTCTGCCTATCGCATCGCGGCACGGTGGCGCACCGCCACCCTGCGGTCATGAGTCAGCAGCCGACGGCGGCCCCAGGATGCAGATGCGCCCTTCTGATCAGACTTGCCGCCCGAGCTGGAGCCGCCCCCGTTGCCGCCGTTGTTGTTCCCGCTGCTGCCACTGCCACCGCTGTTACCCTTGTTGTCCTTGTTGCCGCCGCCGCCGCCGCCGCTGCTACGGCTGCTGCTGCTCTTGTTGTCACTGTTGTTGTTAGTGCTGCGGCTGTCGCCACCGCCGTTGTTGTTGCTGCTGTCGCTCTCACTGCTCTTGTTGCGGCTGTGGTCGTTGTTGCTGCTGTGGTCGTTGTTGCCGCCGTTGCCATTGTTGCTGTTGCTGCCACCAGAAGATGAGGAGCCGCCGCTGCCGTCACCGGTGTTGAAGCAGCTGGCCCAGTTGCTGCAGGTGGGCTTGGAGGGCGAGCCTGAGGGGCAGGGCACGCGCCGCCAGCGCGCGGCGACGACGCCGGCCGACTGGGAGGCGATCTTATCGAAAGCATGATAGGACATGTCCTGGGGAGATTTGGGTGCAATAATTGGGTGGGCAGCAGCGGGTTTACAACGTTCAGATAGAGAAGCTCATTAGCTGGGTTTGGTGGGTTTGCGGATTGCTGTGAAGCAGCCGGCAAGATGGTGAGACTCAGCAGGCAGCTGGGCACCGACGAAACGAGGAGCTGCGTCGTTTGGGAGTGGGCACTGGTAACGGCAGCAGGCACAGCGGCGGCATCGATGCGGCGCCCAGCATGCCATGGGGCAGTGCGAGCGAGCGCGCGTCGCGATCCAACCAAGCGCTCACGATGTGGCGGGTGTCGCCGCAGCACCAGCGCTTGTTGGAGTAGTAGTTGGAGGGATAATTGCAGGGGCCTGCAGCGCAGGATTGTTTTGGGTGACAAATGCATGGTTTCATGGGGGGGGGGGTGAGCAAGGACCTGTGCGAAATGTGGTGAGGCAAGGCTGCGCAGGGTGGCGCAGGGATGATCCGGCAGACGCGCTGGGATCCCGCCCCGCGCCCAATACATGCATGGGACATACAGTACACCGCAGCCGCGCAGCAGCAGGCACGAGCAGCTTCCGCGCCATGCTGCGGAGGGGACAATTGGCGTCCCTCGTCGCGGCCGCCAATCAACGGGGTGTTTGGCTTGGCGCGGTCATTCATAAATCGATTCAGCGCGACGCACATGTGTCTGTGATGGTGATGGTGACCGTGGCGTCGCCCTTGCAGGAGCCCTTGCGGGAGAGGCGCTCGCCGTAGCCGTCGGTGATGTCATCGTTGACGCAGGCGACTGGGAGGGGAGGGGCAGAAAGGCAGGCCCCGGAAGGGGTGGGTTACGTAAAAGCAGGCGGGTATGTACATACAAGGGTGTCTTGAGCAGCGGGAGGAAGTTTAGGGTCAGCAAGGGCCTTGTTGCGCCAAGAGCGAGGCGCGCGCGGGCACTTGGGCACACCTTCATAGCAGCGGCCGCAGGAGCCGCCAAACTCTGGGTCGCTGTCAGACAGGGCGCCGATGTCCAGGCCCGTGCCTTGTCCGGCTTGGAGGGCGCCGAACTGGCAGGATCCCTGGTCCACGGTGGCCCCTCCGTCGTTGCCGCTGCCC
>NW_014010823.1:0-4675 GCF_000611645.1 Monoraphidium neglectum
GGCTAAGGCGGGGGCGTGCCTGCGTTGAAGAAAGCTGGGGCGCACCGCTGCGCGGCTGGGTGCTGTCGTTTGAGGATGGGGGCTGTTGACAGTTGGGGCATAGCGGTGCTTCTCTTTTGCAAATCCGCAAATAGTCTCTCAGGAAATGATTCACAAGCACTCATGGGTACCGGTCAACTTCACATTCGCCGCGCCCGTCCGGGGGGTAACGGTTGTCGCTTCGCTGCTGTTGTGCGTGCAGTCCAGAAGTTCCCACCTATGGCCGCCAGGAAGTTCACAGCCTCCTTGGACGCGTCCGAGTGGTCCTCGCACACCGCCAGCAGGCGGCCCCTGTCTGCATCAAGGCGGTAGTCCGCGAAACGCTGCCCGCTGCCCTCCGCCGTGAGGGGCGTCGCGGGGGCGCCCTGCGGCCGCAGCGGCTGCACATACACCCGCTGGTCCCTGGGGTTGGGTGGAGGCCGTTGTTTTGGGTGCATTGTCCGTGCATGCAATCGCATTGGTTGGGTGAGTGGGCAGGGATGACGGGGGGCACGTAGGCCGCAGCTTCGCCATGCATATGGTCACATGCAAGGGCGCCATGCGGGCGTCCCGCCCAGCTGCGACAGCCCCAGTGCGGGGCGCTTCAACTCAGCCGACGCTGCGCGGCGCAGCGGCCGCCGCGACACGAGTCAGAGGCGCCGCGGCGACAGCGGCTCGTGGCCCTTGCGAACGGGCACGATCCCATACATTTGAGAGTGGACCTAAATATTATTCATAACATATAAATATCTTTCATGATATCCCGGATTCACACCCGAGGAGCTCACGCAAAGTTGGAAAACACCAGGCGGCCGTCCGCCAGGACCAGGTGCTCCCCCCCTCCATACTCGTGCACCCGCGTCCGCACGTTGAGCCCGCTGTCAGGCGGCGGCGTCACGTCCGCTGCGGAGCCGTCCGGCAGCCTGCGCGGGCGGGACGCGGCGTGCAGCGGGGTGTGCGGCGTGGCGCGTGCTTGGTTGCCGCTGGGGGAGGCCGGATGTGCGGACGGCGGGTGCGAAAAATAGAGTTTGCTGTCCTGGCGTGATGACGGCTGCCGGCAGGGCGACGAAGCAGCGGACGGCCGCTCGATCTCTACAGCAGTAGTGGGAGGTCCTGCGGCGCACTGGCTGCGGCTGCCGCACACAGCAGGTCCCGCCGGCCTTCACGTTCACTTGAGTGGAGGTTGCAAAAGCTGGTGCGTTGCACAATGTGCGGCGGATGAAGGAGGCGTGTGCGCACGCGGCTCCCACCTGGCGACGATGACCGTGCGGCCGCCCTCAGAGGGCCGCATCTCTGCCCAGGTGATGGTCCCGTCCGGCAGCACGGTGGGGGACCCCAGGCCGAGGGTGCGCGAGGTGATGAGCTCGCTGCTAATCGGGGATACCCAGTCACCTGGGGCCGCGTTCGAAAAGCGGGCAGGGGAGGGAGCGTGTCGGCCGATTAATGGTGCTTGGCTGATGTTCAACAGGGGGAACAGGAGGTGGCAAAGGGCGCGGTGCAAGGGCTTTGGGGGTGGCGAATCAGGTAGGCGAGGGGGAGCGAAGGACGCGCTGCGGGTATCTGGCGACAGGTGCCTTGCTCGTTATTGGGAGTTGCTTGCCCACATGCAGTTGCTGTGCGGTGCAATGTGTGTCGCACGCGATTGACCAGGCAGTGACGCCTCTAGACAGCAAACAAGAGCAAACCTCTCACCCAGAGGCGCCACCTTGGGCGCAGCGGCAGCGGTGGCCATCTGAGCGCGGCGCGCGAGCGCGGGTGCCTTCTGATGACGAGAGGCCGCTGCGAGGCGGCGCAGGCCGAGCGAAGACGCGAGGCGCATGCACTCTGGCCCGAGCAAGTAGCTCAGGATTGCGACGCTCAATGCGGTGACGATCAGAAGCACGCCCGCTCGCTTCGACGAGATCAGAGCCGATCTGGGCTGCTGCCTGCGATATGAAGCGCGTGCATGAGATTGAAGAGCGCACATTGGCTCGTACGCCTCTTTGCCAGCTGCAATTCAAGATCCCAGCTGGCAGGGCGACACGTCAACGAGGCGTGCTGTCACCCGCTGTGTGCGTTGGTGACGTGATACGGCGCTCCTGGAGCTGTCTGCAGACCACAATTCCACAAAAACTGGGCCAATTGCTTCAAAAATAAAAAAATCAGACATACCTGTGGCGCCCAAGGGTGGGCACCACAAGCACGGGCCTGCCGCCTCTGTAATCGGTGTGCGGGCGTTGTGCATGTCCTGTACCATTAATTTGGGACAATTGCAACCCAGCAAGGGAGCCCGTGCAACACACAGGCACAGAAGCGCTTGTTCAATTTGCGGTGTTCCATAACTTAAGGCAGCCCGCGCATCCAGCATGTCAAACCGTTGAGGCTTGAGCCTGTTCAGGTTCAGGAGGTGCCGCCGTGAGGGCGCCGTGGCCGGGCAGGGGCCCACGCGAGCGACGACAGCTGCTGGCTGCAGACAATATGAGCCTATTGTGCGCTTTGGATCACCAAATATCTTGAGTCGGACGTGTTTGCAGGTTTGCAGCGTACATAAATGCGTCCCAGGGTTCCAAACATACACTGCACATTTGAACCTCTCCCAACACGGCACACCTACACTTGCATCTGCAGGCCTGACACTTCAGCACAGCAACCTTAGGGGGGCCTGCTGCACCGCAGTCGCCGTGCCGCCCACGCAGGCTGCACTCCCGTGAGGTTGTGCACCTGTCAAACTGCTGAAAGGTTCAAGTGTAGTTGGAGAAGCACCTTGGGACTGGTCAAGCCCCCACAAAATTTTTCACGTTGTTGGCAAAACACCACCGCCATGCAGGGGCCACACCTGCAGATCACTGCCATGCAGGTGGCGGCGCGAGGCGGCGGCGAGCGCGCAGCCGAAGGGAGCGCCTCCGCGTCGGGCCGCGCTTGCACTTGCACCGCAGCAAGGGCCTGCGCGACAGGGTTGTTGCCGGCGGCGGTGGTGAACGTCACAAGACGGCTGGTAGATCAGATCGCAGGATTCATTCTTTGTGTAAGGGCATGCAAACGCACCTGGGGTCGGCGGGGCCGCAGTCCCGCTACATCGCCCTTCATCAAGATGTCAGCAGCAACTCACTGCTCACCAGCAACACACTGCTGAGCCCGGACATTGCTATGGCGGGTGAAGCCACTATAACTTGCCACTACGAGCATAATTACCCAGAACTCAGGCAGGTGCAGTGTGTGGGGGGGCCGCTCAGGCGCCTGCCACACGCCGTCAGCAGCTCTACCCCTCCGGTGCCGAACGGGGAACCGGACGGCAGCTGGCCGGCCGCTGCTGAGCGCAACGCTGTCAAGCGTTCGCACGAGCGCATGAAACCACGTTGTCATCCCTTTCTCGACGAAATATAACTCTGTGCGTGCTGCAATATGGCGATTCCTCGTGCTGTTCTCGCGGCGATGTTGTTGTTGTGGGTCCTAGAGCCGGTACTAGCATATGGAGCATCGAGCTGCGATGCTTGCAAATGTGAATCACCGTGCTCACCGGGGTGAGTAGCGCGCTTGGCTGCCGAACAGCGAGCAGCGCGCGCCCTGTGTGCTGACTGCACGTGCGCACTTGCGTGGTACCCTGCGGGCCAGCAAGGGGTTTGCGCATGCAAATCTGGCGCTTGTGCCCGCGGCGCACTTGAGCATAAATCGCCACAGCGCATGCACACCCGGCACGCGTGCTCAAGCGCCCATCCCCAGCAAGAGGTTTCGCCCCTCCACCGACCGTCGCCGCACAGGCACCAATGCGTGCAGAAGCGCTGCTCGCCCTGCATCGCAGCATGCGCGCCCGTCAAAGCCGGTGCCGCTGGCCCTGTACGGGTCGCGCGCGTTGCGCCCACGAGCAGCCGCCGCCTTCTGGCCGGCCGCGGGGCGGGCGTGGCGTCCGCCGGCGCCCAGTTCCCGCCATTCCCATTTGGCCGCCGCGGGGGCGGCTGTCGCCAAGTGAACTGCTTCGTGGACCCTTGTTTGAGGGGAGATCAGGAGTGCCCGTCTGGCACCTTCTGCAAGGCCAACTACTGCGGCGGCTGCAAGTGAGCTGTCAGAGCCGCGCCCCCGCCACGCCCTTCCGCACGCCGCACGCTCCGTCCCCGACCTTGAGTGCCCTGTCGCCCGACTGTGCAGCAACCGGCCTTGTTGCCACCTACCCACCCACCCATCCACCCACCCAACTCGACCCAACCGCAGCTTCGACTGCATACCGGAGTCAAGTGATAGCGCCCCAGCGCCGGCCCCAGGCGCCGGTTCAGGGACGGGCACCGCGCCTGCCAACAAGACGCGAGCAAGTGCGCCGTCCCCTTCCCCAGCGCCGGCGCCGAGCCCCAAGCCCAAGCCGAGGCCCTCGCCTGCCGCCAAGGCTTTCCCTGGCCTCAAGCCCAAGCCGTCCCCAGCCCTCCAACCACAGCCCTCGCCGGCCCCACACGCCAAGCCCAAGCCCTCCCCCGCTGCCAAGCCCAAGGCGTCCGCTGCGCCCAAGGCGAAGGCGCCCCCTGCCGCAAAGCCGAAGGCCTCTCCGGTCCCCAAGCCCACAGGGTCGCCCCAGCCTGCTGGCGGCCGCTCGCCAGCCCCCGCAAACGCGACCACCCCTTGAAAGCCAGGGGCTGCAGCAAGCACCCGCGGCAGAAGGCTCTGCTGCGGCATTTGCCCGGCAGTGACGGCA
>NW_014010823.1:5228-6730 GCF_000611645.1 Monoraphidium neglectum
GCAGGGGGGGGGGGGGGCGGGGGCACGAGCTGGAGTCGTCGTGAAGCGTGCGGCGTCCCGCTAGGTGCCCAAGGTCACAGCCAAAACGGCACGAGTGCTGCGCTGCAATTGCGTGGCCAATTTCTTGCACGGGCAGCTTGCGCAGTTTTGGGCAGCGCGAGGTGACTTTACATGCGGCTGGCTGGCAGGGGGTGCGCTGACCATGCTGAACAAGCTGGGCTAAAGTGCCAAATCTAGCCAACCTCACGGGTTTCATGATCTTCAAGAAATGTGTGGCTCACCTCTTAACTAATCCTGGAATCACTAATCTGGTTTTGTGCTGACTTCACCACCTTTTTCTGTTTGCATGCATGCTATGGCACCCGCTAGGAGCCACCACGCTAGAATTCACTAGCTGCCCTCTGCAGAATTTGATTCAAGACAATTATGATATCGGGCGGATGGCCCACTCCGGCACACTCTCGTGGCCTTGGGACACAAGAAGTCATCTGTTGACGTGGCTTTTCACATGTTGATGTAAAGAATGCATTCGCTGGCTGAGAGTGGACGACTGGTTGGTGTCGATTGATTCGTGTGTGCGAGAACATGTTGTTGCGTGCAAGGGCGCAGAGCTGCAACTGAAATCCTTCAGAGAGCAGGGCAACCTTTACACTTGCAAGCGCAGCACTGAGTGTGCTTGTCAAGTGACAGGAACCATGGACCAGCACACACACACACACACAAAACGGATGGTCGAGCCGCGATTGCAGCGGCAGCAGGAAAACATAGCCACGGCAAAGGTGAACAGTAAGTATTCGACAGAAGGTCAGTCCCAAGGGCGCAGCGGCGCACCCGCCAGAATTCCGCGCTCCTGCTGACTTTGCAGGCCCCACATCCACCCATTCCCTGCGCCTTGCACAACTACCAGCCATGCCTGTCACCACGACAATGTCACCCGAGGTCATCCACGTCAGTCACCTCGAGGCGTCACTCATATTAGTCGCCCGCGTGGTCGGTGTCATCCTCGTACAGCTCGTTCTCTTTCAGCAGTACGTGTTCCCGCGCGTACTTGCACAACCGCTCACGCACAGGAAGCTCGCCCTTCACATGCAGTTACATGTCAAGTGTGAGATGATGAGTCGTTTGTTTGTGTGTTTGTTTGTGTGTGTGTGTGTGTGTATGTGTGTGTGTGTGTGTGCGAGCGTGTGCATGCGTGTGTGTGCGCGCTCTTGTGCGAGTGCGCGCCAGTGACCATGAAGCTAAGCGAGCCCGTGTGCACATCCAAAACCAGGTCAAGCGCGCGCCGGCATGTTCTGTGTGCGCTCCGGTGTGCTCGAGCTGCGTGATCAGTGATGGCATCTGAAATGGCGGCACCGCTCGAGGTGCGGCACCGCATTCACACCCCAAGCAGCTGGGGCTGAGCTTGTGCGGCCGTCATGCCCAGGTCACCTGTGTGGGGTCCAGTGGGCCGTCATCCAGCTCGTACTGCGGCAGCATAGCCTCGGGGGGTACCTGGAAGGGGG
>NW_014010823.1:6898-8785 GCF_000611645.1 Monoraphidium neglectum
GGGGGGTTGGGGTTGGATGGGGTGGAGGCAAGGGTGGGTGGAGGTGAGTGAGTGGAGGGGAGGGATAGGAATTAGGCAATAAAGGGGATGGGCCGGAGATGGGGTTGGTTGCGGTTCCCGGCAGTGCAAAAGGCGCGGCTTGTGCACCTAAATTTGCAGAGGGCCGGCGCTTGCCCAGCAAGCGGGGCCAATGTTGAGGGAGGGTGAACGAGGGTCCACGCTGCTGCCTGGCCCAGCCCCAAGCAGCACCCATCCAGCACGCATAGACCTTGACGCCCGTGCTCCTAGAGCAATGGCTGGGGCATTTTTGGGCGTGTGTGAACACACACACACACACTCACACACTCGCACAAACACACACACACACAAACACACACACACACACACACTCACACACTCGCACAAACACACACACATACACACACACACGCATGCACACACATATACACACGCGCACGCACACGTAAACACAACACACAAGCACATCCACACACACACACACACTTACAGGTGCACACACACAACTGCGCGTACCTCCTCAAACTGCGTCCCGGGGGCGTGCTCCAGGTGGCGGATGTTGCTGATAATCTCGTTGCGCAGCCGCTCGACATACTGCATTGTGTGTGTGCCGCAGCAGGGGAGCAATTGAGAAGACGCGGAGCAGGGGTTTGGTTCAAATGCTTTGAAGGCCGTCTGCTGCCACACGGCATTTTGGCATGGCAGGTAGACTCTGGACAGCCCACACGAGGAGGGCGCACGCGGCGCAGACAACGCGTGCACGATCAGGGAGAGGGTTGCTCAAGCAAACAAACACAATCAATGTTTTTGGATCATGCAGAGTCATGCAGATTCGTCTCACCGCGGGCTTGTTGCAGTCCTCCATGACCTGGTGATGAATGGTGGATTATGAGTAAGGGTTGGACGATGGTCGAATGAGGGTGTGCGGGGGGAGGGAGGGGCTGAAGGGCAGTGGAGCAAGGGGTCGTGGGGTTGCGGCCAAGGGGGTGCGCGCACAGGGTGACGAGGCAGTGGCGAGAGTGGGGGGGATGGAAGCGCGAGGGGACGGCTCGATGGGAGGTGGCTGGGAGTGGCGTCCCAAAAGTACGCAGCAGTGTCCACGGCCTGGTCAAAGGGGATCAAAGGCATGGTCAAAGGGACAGAACACCGCCTCGGACGCCACACGAGCGGCGTTGTTCCTCCAACCCGCCCTCCCTCCCCGACCACGGGCCCTCACATCACACGCCAACGTGCATGTTGGCTGCCACGCGCGACGAAGCACCAACAATCGAAAAGCCCTCGCAAGCGCCCCTCCCTCCCCGCGGCCCCCCATGCGCGGGACGTCGCCGTGCGTCACCCGCCCACCTTGTGCGCCGCCACGTTGAGGGAGTAGTCCGGGGCGTAGTACTCCCTGTAATCGCTGGGCGGCAGGTCGTTGGGCAGCCGCTTGTTGACCAGGATGGCGGTCTCGTGGGTCCAGCACCTGGGAGGGTTGAGTGCACAACAATTGTGCGTAGTATGTATTTTTGTGTGTCTGCGTTCTGTGCTTGTGTGTGGTGTGTGTACGTGTGTGTGCGTCTGTGTTCTGTACTTTGTAAGATGTGCGTGTGTGTGTGTGTGTGTTTTTTCTGGGGCATCTGCACAAAAACTGGTTGGCGGCGAACAAACAGGGCAACCGGGTTAGCTACAGAGCAGGGTGGGATGCCCAGCATTGGTGCGACTGTTCATGGGCGACCGGGGGATGCCGCGCGCCGCGGCCCTTGTGGATTCGAAGGATGCACTGACTACAGCATCCCGGCCGCGTCGCCCATCCATGCAGCCCACCAAAGTCCAGGACCCGGGTAAGGACGTGCCTGGGCGGCCTTCCCTCCCCTCCCCTCACCGGTGACC
>NW_014010822.1:0-859 GCF_000611645.1 Monoraphidium neglectum
CTCCCACCCTGCCCCCAGGTCAGCCACAGCTGCCGCCAGTGGATGGGCCTGGTTCGGCGCGAGTTCGGCATCACACTCACAAACTACTTCGACACGCAGCAGGTGCGGCGCCGCGCATGCAGGGCGGTGCAACGAGTTGCCCGTCCGTCCGTCTTCCGCACCCCCTGCCGCTTTGCGGCGCCCCGGTCCAGCTCCACCCTGCCCTCTGCCAGCCGCGGCCCTGCCTCCTGGGGGCCCCTCGCCATCGACCCACCCATCCCAGGGTGACCACGTGTTGACCGCCTGTCCACCGCACAGTAGTACACTAAATCTTGATCTCTGGTCAATCGCCCATCGACCGCCCTTGACCACCCGTTGACCGCCCGTTGACCGCCCGTCGACCGCCACCCACCCCCCCAGGCGCACCACGTGTTGACCCAGATGCGCGCGGAAGTCGGGAAGACACATCAGCAGCAGGTGCGAGCGGCGGCGCCCATAAATTTTGAGCCGTCGCGCCCCTCCGATGGCCGCGCTGCTGCGTTCTGATTGGCACCCCGCTCTTGGCGCGGCGGCGGCGCGTCGATGGACGCGAGAGCGTCTTGTTTGCAAGGTTGCACTTGCGTGGCGTGCCTGCGTGCTCGTGCCGCGCGCCGGCAGGCACGACTCGTACCTTGCTCGGCCGCGAGCCTCGTGCCCTGAGCCCCAGGCATCCCTGCCCTGCGCACCCCCGTCGCCTCTGTCGCGTCCCACCATGCCTACCTTGGCATACCTCCCCACACAACCTTACCCCTTTTTTCACCCTACCACGCGGCTGCGCGATGTTTTTAAGCGTGCTCCACGCTCAGCCCCAACTTCTCAAGCCGACGATCTACAGTTTCAC
>NW_014010822.1:1375-8584 GCF_000611645.1 Monoraphidium neglectum
CCCTCACCCCTACCCCCACTACACACACACACGCGCGCGCGCACACACACAAACTGCCACGCAGGTGGCGGGCAGCGCTGATGTGAGCCTCAGCGCGCTGCTGCGCGCCCACGGGCTGCATCACCCGGTAAGGCACGACTCGGAGACCGACGGTCAGAAGAGGTGCGCCGCGCGATTGTGCGGATAGGCCGCGCCGGGACGGAAGCGTTCGGGTGTCAGAAAGGCTTGGTCTCGCTCTTGAAGGGGCCGGTCAACAGATGGTCAGCAGGCGGCCGAAGGGCGGTCAACCGGCGGTCAAAGGCTGGTCAATGCTCTCGCCCCGACCACGTCCACCCCTGGCCCGCCGCCGAGCGTCGACAGGCCCTCGCGTGCGGCGCCTGCTCAAAGCCCCGCCCGCCGGCGCTGCCCCTTAACCCGTATTGTTTTTGCAACTGAAGACGCCACGTGGATGGCCTTTCCGCTCCTCACGCACACCTTTCCGCACCTGATGCATCCTGAACCCCCTTCTTCTGTGTCCACTCCACTCCCCTCCCGTCCGCATTCGAGCACCGCAGCCATGAAAATCATCAGCCCCAGCACTCTAACCCCCTCAACCGCGTAACCGCCACGTCACCCCAGAGTGTGGCAGCAGCGCCCCATGACTGATGACCTGGTTACGTGCGCGGCCGCTGATGTGGCGTACCTCATACCTCTGGCCGGTGAGCCGCGGGTCCCCCTCAACCCCTTTGGTGACGTCATGCTGACACCACGCACGACGCCTCGACCCCCGCCTTCCCAAAAGCCCCGCCAGTCACCCGGGGCGGGCGCGGCGGCGGCGCCTGCCTGCCTGCCTGCCTGCCTGCCTGCCTGCCGGCCGCGGCGCGATCCTCATCGCGCACTCCTGCCTGCCGCCTGACCCATCGTTGCGGCAATGCTTGACGCACTTGATCTGCACAGAGCGCCGCCCCTTGTCGCGTAAAATTCATGCCGCCCCTCGCCCCTTGAAAGCAACACCGTGTGAGTGACTCCATTCCACCGTCCCCTGTCGAACACGCCTGCGTGTGCACCCTCTGCCCACCCCCCGCCACCCCCAGAGTCTCTCGTGCCGGCTATGGCTTCGGCGGCGCAGGAGCTCCGCGCCCACTGGCAGCGGCTCGGCAGCAAGGCGCAGCTGATGAGGGTGAGCCGCCGCCATCACTCACGCCGCGAGCCGCAGCGGCACGCGCGTGGCGGGTCTTGGCTGGCTGGCATGTGTGCGCTGAGGATGCAGCGGGCGGGCCGCGGATCAGCGGAGGGCGCGCAGCCGCAGCGGGTGCCCGCCCCGGCGCTGCTGGGCGCCGCCAACTCAGCGCCCCCGCGTTTTTCTTTGAATTCTCTCCAAGAATTTTAAAGAATTGGGTGTGGCGGACGTCCCCGCGGCTGCCAGCTGAAATGCTGGGGAGACCGAGTCTGGTGTTTTTTGCCCAGGGTTGCGGTTTTGCCTTGTGCCTTGTGCCACGTCATTCCATCACAAGGCTGACACACCTCCACCCGGTGCCGATTTCCCAACCTCACACACACACACACACACACACACACACACACACACACAAGTATGCGCACGGAGATGCCCTCCCGTGCACTCACCTGCACAAACACACACACACACTCACACACACGCACACACACACACAAATGCGCACTTTCACACACGCACACACGCACCCTCACACGCGTGAGCGCAGACCAGCAACCTTTCGACCGCCGTCGTGGACGACATAGCAAAGGGCACAACACACGCAGACGGCTCTGTCAGCCTGCCGGTGAGCCGTTCCCCATCCCCACCTCCCGCCGCCCCCACCACCCTGTTTTCGGCAGCCCCAGGGGCCGCTGGCCCCTCGCATCACGCCGGAGCCGCCGCCAGGGCGGCGCAGCGCCCACGCTTGCTGCGCTCTCCATGAAGCGTCCCTGCTCGCAGCCGCGGCGGCGCCTGCTCTGTGCCATTCCTTCAGCCAACACACCCGTCCGTCACCCCCCTCAGCCCTGCTATTCGGCAGCCCTAATGACTCATACATCATGGCTCTCGGATCAAATCAACAAACGCGATACCTCCGCTCCGCTGTGCACCCCCCCACCCGGTCGCTCCCCTCCGCAGCGCATGACGAGATGGGGCGCCGTAGAGGCGATGCAGCAGACGCCGCCGCCCCACCTCGCGTGACGCCCGCCTGCCCAGTTTGTTGCGCCGCGGCCGCGGCCTCCCTCCCCTGCTGACCTGGCGCCCCTGGCGGCAGCGGCGGCTGTGCCTGTCCCGTGCTCGGCGGGCGAGCCGCGCGAGGCCTGACTGGGGTAACACGGCCCTTCGATTTTGTGTGGATCTTGTGTCAGCGGTACTTTCAGAGGGCTGTTTTCCTGCAGCCTGGCCTGCATTCTTCAAGTTTCATGGCAGTGATGGTGCCGACGGGCGCGCGTCCCCGGACGCGTGGGGGGCGCGCGTGTGAGGTGTCCCGGCACCCCCCTTTTAACGTGTCCGTGTTTCGCTGCACTCGCTTTGCGCAACCAGGCGGGCGCGCGTCGCGTACGCATCCCTCTGTTTGCTGCGTCCTCTCCGTCTCCCCCGTGAGTCGCTCATGTTCAGACATTCCTTTTGCCGGTCCAGCGACCAGCGCCCCCCCTGTTGCCCGACTGTTGGGATGCCAGCCGCCCAAAACCGCCGTGGTTTCGGCGGCCGCGGGTGACTTGCGTGGAGTAAGGTGCCGGCAGCAATGACACGTTCACGCCCAGTAAGTCAAACGGCAGGCAACAGCGGTCAGTGGGGCTCTGCCCTCGCAAAACCCTGACCTCTGGGGCGACGCAGTCGTGCGTGAGCGCGACGCACTCCGCCGTATCGCGTGGTCCGTTTGCTTGTCGCCCAAGGTACGACCGCCGCAATCGCAAATCAAATTGATCGGCCCCGCGCCGCGTGCGATGCGCGAGGCCCCGCGATGACCCAAAGTGAATACTGCACCATTCATTGCTTGTTGGGTATTGGTGATGGATGAGAGTGAAGTGCTTGTGTGCGCGCTGCCCACGGGTCAATTAGAGCACGTCACGTCATGCAAACCATGCGGTACGGTCAGCAGGGCAGGGGAGCACAGGGAAGGCAAGGTTGCCGTGTACCGCTGCGGTGGCGCGCCGCTGCTGTTGATACAGCGGCGTATCAATGAAACACGCGCCAGCGACCGAGGGCCGCGCGGCGTGGCGCGCGGCGTCGAAAACGTCCCACACTCCGGCAGTCGGGCGCGCGCCGTTGACCGCACGGGGAAGGTTCGTCGCGAATCAGATCACTGCCAGAACTTGAGACAGCTGCTGCCTTGCCTGGACCCGCGGCCCCGCCGCCGGCCTCCGACCACGCAGCGATCCGCCCCGCCAGCGTTGCTCGCCGACCCCGGGGGCCGAGGCAGGGGGCGGGGACTTGTGGCTGCAAACGCCGCTCACTGCGTGACCACCTGGGGCGGGGGCAGGGGCTTCACGTTGGCGGTGCAGTTTCTGCAGCGCCTGGCCTGGGCGGGGATTTCGGACAGGCACCTGGGTGGGGAAGGGGGGAGGGTGGTTGTGCTATCAACGTGGACGTTGGTGCTGAGGGGTGATAGGTCGAAGGTGGCATTTGGGAGCCATGTCGGGGCAGAAAGGGGCTGTGGGAAAGCATGCATGCGTTCGCTTGTCGTGCGATCCGATCTCGTATGCAGCCGCAGCTGGCGGCCACGCAAGTGTGAGGGCATGTAGCTGCTGCCGTCGGCTCGCCCGCCGGCTGCCGGCGCCCCCCTTCCGCCCGCCGCGCCGCCCGGCGCCCGCCCGCCCGGCAGCGGGGGCCGGCGGCTCACTCTGGGCACTCTCGGGTGTGCAGCAAGGGGGGCTCTGGCGCCGCCGCCTCCTCGGCCGCCGCGCGGCTGGCCACCAGCTTGTTCATGGGCAGCACGACCAGGAAGTAGATGACCAGGCAGTTTGCCAAAAACGTGGTGAACGCGTTGATGAAGTCGCTGGGATTGTCATGAGGTGTTTGGGGGGGGGGGGGAAGGGAATAAGAGGGCGCGGGCGCGTCTGTCAAGGCTGTGAGCGGCGGGCAGCCCTTGCCTGTGGCCGCACCACGTGGCTCGACGCTGGTCGGCGCGACGGCGAGCCCGGCCTGGAGCCGCGCCCTTGCGCCCATGAACCACGAAGACGGTCTTGCGTGCGCTCTCCGGCAGTAAATAGAGTCGGACAGCACCCCGTCAAAGGGTCTGCTATTGCTGCTGGTCAGTCTGAGTTGTCGTACTCCAGTCCAGTCCAGCCCAGCGCATGCGCCTCACCCGTATTTAAAGACGGAGCCGTGGACCTCGAAGCTGGCCTCGGCAAAATCGCCGGTGGATCTGAAGAAGACGGCGATGAGCGGCGTCAGCCAGTCCGCGACAAAGGCGTCCACCTGGGAAGAAAGTGCGCACGCGCAAGCGTGCAGGGAGTAAGTGTGTGTGTGTGTGTGTGTGTGTGTGTGTGTGTGCGCGTGCGTGTGTGTGTGCGTGCGTGCGTACGCGTGTGTGTTTGTGCGTGCGTACGCGTGTGTGTTTGTGCGTGAGTGGGCAGGAAAGGGGTGCGTGTGTGGGTACGTGTGCACACGTGCGTGTGTGTGTGTGTGTGTTTGTGTGTTTGTGTGTATGTGTGTATGTGAGTGTCTAAGAGAGAGTGTGTGGGGGGGGGGGCGTGGAAATGAGCGTGGGCATGGGTTCGGTGTTTTCAAATACAGGGAAAGAGCGGCAGCAGGGGTGGAGGAGCAGTGAGCAGGAGGGTAAGGGGGTGGAAGCAGCTCATGGCAACGGCGCCAGCCACGGCAGCAAACAATGTGCGTAGTGCGTAATTCTGCCGAGCACGTGTGCGTTTGGGTGGGACCAAATACAACAACACAGGGCTGCCAGCCTGGGGTTCTAAGCTTTCTCCTGGGGACTATTGATTCAGAAGACTGATTCGCCTTCACATGTGCGACATGTGTTGTGATATTTTGTGCGTGAGGGGTTGGTGATGGGCCCCAGCTCTTGGCAGCACCCGGTGCCGGCGGCATATGCCAGGGGTGGGGGTGCATCCGGCCTCACCAGAGCTGAGAACGAGCTCCCCACCACCACGGCCACCGCCAGGGAAACGACATCTCCGCGGGAGATAAAGTCGCGGAAGCCTCTGGGGAGTGTGGCGGAAACAGGGTGCGCGGACACCAGGGGGCTGTTTGGTGAGGTGCTATGCTCACCGGCGCCCTGTTGTTGCCATGACGGAAAGCGGGAGCGGCCGCGCCGATGCCTGTATTGCTGCGCATCGAAGGCGTACCCAGGAATAAATACAGCTCGTGCAGCCCCTTTGAGCTCACTCGAGGGCCCGCGCGCAGCACCCGAGGCCCTCCACTGCCTTCTCCGTCACTTCGCCCAGCAGGGGCTCGGATGTCATGCTGACGGTCGTAGTTGAATAAAATGTATTAGATAAAGCGAACGCGCTGCGGCTCGCACGCCATAAACGAGTGCGGTCACCCGCCAGTCACCCACATGACTGGATGTGCAGCATACCCGCGCGAAAGAACCCTGGGGCGGCGGCGTGCCCTGTCGCACTGGCTGAATGTGCTCAGACAGATGATTGTTTTTGTATACAAATGTCTGAGGGGCAGGAGGTTTGGCTCCATCATCCTGGGCGAGCGCTGCAGGCCTGCGGCGAAGAGGCGACAAACAGCGATCGGCAGTCAACAGGCGCTGCCCTTCCAAACTTTCCAGCAGCCTGTGGAACTTACGCATACGTGATGTGAGCGATGGAATCCCCTGTAGCATCTTGAGGTTATTCAAGGACGTTGTGTAAATTTCATCATACATGTCTGTAGCAAGGTCCCAGGAGGTTGGGCCATCACCAAGGCCCTCTGAGCTGATGCTGGCCAATCAGTACACATACTTTGACCCTTTCAGATTATGATTTTGTGATGGGGTGAATGCCTCTGAAGCTTGACGTCTGGTTTTGGTAGCAAGTCTGCATTCCATCGAGGCTAACCCTCCAGTGCTGCTGTTTGTCGGCTGCAGATGGGTCACCACTTGTGAGCATGAAGGATCGCTGATCATCAGCATGACAACACCCTGTGCCGGAGATGCTAGGATTTTGAGCAGGAGGTTTGGGCATGGTGGTGTTGCACATGCCCCGAGCACGTGCACACGCAGCTTGTGGAGCTGCGTGGGTCGAGCAGCGGCATTTGGGATTCCAGCAATGCAGTATGATGTTGTGGGGCCTGTGAGACACACAGGCAGATCCAGGTGCCATAGAGGTGGGATGTGCAAAGCAGGGGTGCTTGCAGCGGCAGCTGTGCTGCTGGGGTGCCTTCAGAACAGCTGCTTGCGGCGCAGCTGCGCTGACGGTGAGACGCACCGTCGCGTGCATAAACCTGGCGTGAAGGATACAATGTATCATTTCTTCATTTTTGTAGTCTCAAACCGTTCACAAACATATGTTTCCAAACACATGGCATGACCGTGCAGCACGCCTGCGGGGCCACGCGTGCGAAGACCCAACTCCCCTGTAGATCTACGTATCACACGAAGCTTAAGAGGTAATTAGCCCTTGTATTGAGTCCAAGCTTAGTCCGACGTCGCAGTCGTCGCAAATTTGTCACACGCACAAGGGCCTCTGAGAGCGCCTGATCAAGCCAAAGGGAGCAACAGGGACCTTAAACGCATGGCTGCTGCAGCACAAAAGGTGCTGAGGAGCGCGGCCGCAGGGCGCTCGCGCGCCATTGCGCAAACTGCTGCTGCGCGCCGCGCTGCGCCGCATGGTGCTCTGTGTCAGACGCGCAGCCCTGAGGGGCCTGGGGGTTTGCGGAAAAATCTTTTGTGGGCGTACCTCCACAGGCCATTGCAGCGGACGGGTTCAAGCTTTCCAATTCAGTGCAAAATCCCCCTTGTTCTGCCAAATGATGCACTTAACCCTCACTTCCCTTCCCAAATGCTTACCAGGCGTCCGCCGGCGTCTGACGGCACAAGCTTGGCAGAACAAACGTCACGCAGCCATCAATCAGGTGCATGCTGTCTGCTGGATGGAGCCCCTGCCCGTTGGACTGTTAATCACGCACATACAGGCCGGAGCACCTCCTCGCCCTCCCTCCGCCGGACTAAAGCGTCCCCAGACCCCACCGTGGCCCTCAGGCTGCTGGGCTGCATGGCGCTTGCTGGTTAGAGCTGTTTCCTGCTGGGCTGGATGGATGCGACACGATGGCTGCGGCGCACG
>NW_014010821.1:0-8066 GCF_000611645.1 Monoraphidium neglectum
GCTTGCTGCACGCACTAGGCAAACAGCGCATACAATCCACACTCTGCACAGAATTTGGTAGCTCGACATCCCGCAATGTTACAGCGGTAGAGGCGCAGGCGTCGCGGCCGCCACGCAAGGCGCTTGCGCGGCGCGGTGCATGAGTGGCAACAGCTCACGAGACCACCTGTTTTCGTCACTGTCATGGGCGCGACGCGATGCTCCCTGCAATGGGAAATGCAGCAAAGCGTACTGCCTGCAATGGCCACTGCTGTAAAGCGCTGGTAAGTGGCGCGCCGCCGGTGCTCCTTCTCGAACGCCAGGAGCGCCGCGTCGATCCCGTCCTCCCACGAGTCGCACGCGTCCAACTGCCAGAGTCGCAATGGGGGCAGGGGAGATCGGAGGTTGGACCTATCTGTCAGCAACAACGGCGGCCAACAACAAGCATCGCAAGTTTTTCACTGGAAGCCTTCGTGTGCTCATCACCCACAAGTGGGACCAACGGGAAGGCCCAGGTTACTCGCTTCTAGCCACGCGCGCCTAGGCAGCCACACACACTCACTCCCCGCGCCGCGCGCGCCGGCTGCGTCCGGCCCCACCTTCCGGCAGAGCCAGAGTGTCTGCGGGGCCACCTTCGCGGCCTCCTCGTGGTTGTCCTTCACGTCCTGTTTCATGTGGTTGTTGTCACTTTGAGTGGGATGCTGCTAAGCATGCCTGCGGGCTGTGGCCCAGGGCGCAGGCCGCACAGAAGGTCGGTAACATGCTCACGGGGCCTTGCGGGACACATGGGTTTGTGCGGCAGGCGCGAGCGCGACTGCCCACGTGCGCGAGGCGAACGGTGTGCTGACTCTGCATCTTCATGGTGATACACCCGGGGGGGGGGGGCTCACTATGTTGATGACGAGCAGCGGCTTCATCGTGGATGGCTCGCGGTTGTGCATGTCTGTAAGTGGGAACCGCGAGGGCATTGTGCACACAGATGAGGGGCCCTGGGCATGGGGCCTAGCACATCAAGCCCATCACCTACAGCTGCGGGAGCTGGCCGCTATTTGGCGGCGTCTGCCCGATGCCTCACGGCAGCGACTTGCTCAACAAGCACAATTCTCGCAGGAATGCACACAGCTGCTGACCACGGGCGCTGTCAACAAAGTATGCGCTTGCCCCCCACAGGCCGCCCACTCACCTTCCACCACCTGCTCCATAACTTTCTCCTCAAAGCACACCGCCACATCAAAGTGGTGCTCCCTGTGCCAAGATTGTGCGGGGAACGCGCCTCCATCAATCAAGGCCACGTGCTGAAGGCCGCCCCGCGTTTGAAATGCCTCCCCCTCTTCGAGCTTCACTACACGCCGTCTACGCGGGATGCCACAAGCACAGGCGCCCCGCCCCGCACCGCGCGGGCGCACCCGCCCCCTCGGCCGCCGCCGCCGCCGCCGCCGCTGCCGCCTAAGCCCAAGCTCACCTGTCGTGCTGCCAGCCCTCGGGCGCCTGCTTGACGGCCATGTTGCGCTCCAGCATCTTCAGCAGCCCGTTTCTGGTGTAGAGCGCCGGGTCCTTGCCCTTCAGGTCCTCAAAAATGGTGCGGTAGGGCGTCCCAAACTGGTAAACGTTTGGGGAGTCCTTGGAGGCGCCCGGAAGCTTCACGTGCTGCCCAACGCCGTAGCTTGGGACCTTGGGTGGCGCATGCATGCATGCATGAAGGGGCGTGTGCAACGGTTTGGGGTGTCAGGGACCGCCACGAACCCTGCAAAAATTGTCAAGACACCTGCATTTCCTCCTCAAGCGAATGTGACAGCACACCTGCAGTGCGTGGCTAATCAGAACGAGACCCCGGCCGGGTGCCTACAAAAAGCTTGTGCTTCGCCAGGGAGTCGTGCGCCTCCATGGATCGGTTCATGTTGGAAGCGCACACCATGGCAAAACGCAGCTTCGCCATGGCTGCGGCGCCCGCCTGCCGCCCGTGCACGAGCCGTCCCCAGCGCTGCCGCTCCGCGCTGTGCTGCGCCCGCTGGGTTCCTGGGGTGCTGGCCCTGCAACCAGCACCCGGGTTTTGGCCCTGCAACCAGCACCCGGGTTTTGCTGCAAGCAGGCAGGGATGGCTTCCTAGGATGGAGACTCTGCCATCGGCACGGCGGGAGCTGCAATAATAATGACTGCGCCTCGTCCGGCGACGGGTGGAGTGGCGCCGATGTGGCTGGCGCGACTGCTGCGCAGCGCCTGCCTGCGACTTACTATAGTATTCACTTGTAATATACACTCATCAGTAGCAACCGTGATTCACGGTAGCAGCAAGGCCACAAATGCGAGATCTGAGGATGGGTGATGCGTTGAGAATGCGAACAGTGTCAGAAAATGCCTGGGTTCATGATACGGTACCCGCTGGCCGTGCGATCTATGGACATCATCAGGTGGGGCACTGCAGACACAGTCACACAGTCATCAGCCTCACCCCAGGTGTGCAGCTACATCGCATATGGTACATAGCAGCCTGCATCAAAAGGGTCGCGCATACATTTTTACTCCAAGACATTCTTTGTCACAACACCGACACAAGATCACTTGCGCGGGAGCAGCAACGCCGCACAGTAGATGGCAATTGGCACCATATTGATCCCATCTATTTATACGTGGTATCAGTTTCCCTGCATCAGCAGCAAACTCGTAGGGTGTGGACCGCGCCAACGCGTCAGCAGCGCATCGACCCAAGAAACGTAGAGCGGGATGGACGGGCCCCTTGCGGCGCGCTGCAGGAGTTTGGACAAAGGCACTGAGGTGACCGTGAGATGAGGGCTCCATTGATCCCCCCTGGTGATGACGCCAGCCATCGGTGCCTTGTGTGTGAGACGAGAACGGCCTTGCTGGCCGCACCATGCAGCCCGGGAATGCAGGGTCACGGCCTCAGCCACAGCCGCAGCCACAGCCACAGTCGCAGCCACAACCACAGCCGCAGCTGCAGCACTACACAATGCAACGCACACCACCTGAAATGTGCTCCCTGCCCCCTGCACGCGAGCAGCAGTCGGGTGCCCTGGCGCGATGCGAATACCTGGCCATTGTAGAGGCCCTCGAGGCAGTGCCGGCAATGGCCTGCCCAAACTGGGCCTACTTCAAATGCAAGCATCCAAGGTGACCCAAACAACCCCGAGAGTGGCTCCTGGGATACCAATTGTTTGAATGCATGCAAGCAGCAGTGGTGGCAGCGAGAGCTGTTGACCAGAACAATGCACATGCTGAGCAGCCAGTGCCCCTGCACGCACCCTCATATGCAGTGTGCCACTGCATACCGTGCTGGGCTTGTTCTCCCAGGAGGCGCAGTACCGCGTGATCCGCACGCACCACCTCCATAAGGCGGGCATGGCAGCGTACTGCGCACGGTGGGCGGCCGGTGTGGTGGATGGGCGGCCTGAGTAGCCCCGCCCCGTATGTTTGCGATGTCAGCGGCGCACAGGCCCGAACATGTGGCGTTTTAGCAGCCAGGTCCAGTAGTAGGAGTCATTGGGCACTTCCAGACCCCTGCATGTTGAGCCATCCAGCCCTTGCACCTCGCCGCAGCTACCTCCAAGGGTGCGACGTGCTCGAGCTTTGCGCGTCTGCGGACTTCCCACCCTGCCTCATGATGCGGCGCATGCTGGAGCACATGCTCGGTCTCAGCAAGCAGGTAGGGCGCACCAGGTCTGCTGGATGCATTGAACAGGGCATGCTCCTCTTGTTAGGATTCCACAGTTGTGGACGGTCTGAGAAGCATAGCACACCCTGATCACCACTTTGTTTCCGCGCCTGACGCCTGCAATCACCACACGACGTAGCGCGTGAGTGAGGTGTTGAAGGACCCGTCCCAGCTGACCGCCGGCCTGGGCGGCGTGATGGTCAGTGAAGCGGCAGCATCCGACACAGCTGACGAGGCGCTGTTTGCACGGCTGCGTGCCGACGTGGTGCGTTGCTCTCGTGCTGACCGTAGCTATTCCCCCACCAGCGACATGGCCAAGTCTCTGGCTGGTGAGGCCGGGGCTTGGGCACGAGACTCCCAGCGCCTTCGCAGCGAACTTGTTGTTTTTACTGGGCTGCCTGGGCTTGTAGCATGTGATAGGCTGCCTAGCCAAGTGTTGACGCGCTCCTCAAGTTGTGCACAAGCACAAGACTGTAGCACGCTCTGGGGCAATCTGGGTTTGGCACCCGGCACCCCCTGGGGACCAGCTGCGGCACCAGCCTGGCGGCCAGCCTGACCACCCCCCCCCCCCCACACACACACACCGTCCCGCGCACCCCCTGTGGCCGCAGGCCTTGAGCACGAGGCGGCGCTGTATGCTGCATTAGAGGCGGCGGGGGTGCCCCATTGGAGCGAGCAGGACCTCAGAGACAAGGGCATGTACAAAACACCAGATGCACTGCTGCAGGTGCGAGGGTGGAGGAAGGACTGCCCCGAACGAAGTTGCCTTGGTTTGCATGTCTGCATGTGTGCCTTTGCATAGCCATCGTCTGCCGTGTGCAGCCTTGGAGGTCTGCAGACACGCATGTGCAACGTGTGTCGGAGCCGCAGGCTACTCTTTGTTTCCTGCCTGCGGCCATTCATGCATGATCAACACACAACCCGGCCATGGCTGCCCAGGTGCCAGTTGCTGTGCGGTGCCCCTTGAGCAGCCGCTGGCACATCGTGCACTGGATTGACTCCAAGGCCAGCTTTGGTGACGACCGCCTGCATGCCGCAGCGCTGGAGGGTCAGTACCGCACCTACCTCAACCGCTACGGCTCTGGGGCTGTCATCTACTGGCATGGCTTTGTCAGGGACCTTGCAGACGGCTGCAGCGGTGCAGGGGTGGACGGAAGCGGCCACAGTACCAGCGGCGGCAGGGGCGAGGGCTGCGGCAACGCCAGTGGTGGTGGCGAGGTGCTGCTGCTCGAGCGCTTCCCAGGCTCAGGAGACATGCAGGTGCTGGCTGAGGCAGTGCAGAACGAGGCAGGCCCGGTTTAGCCGTCGTATGCAGTCCCCCGGCCTGGAATGTGGGTGTCAAGCTGCGTGAGCAGGATGAGACGCCATGACTTGAGTTTCACTCGCACGAAACACTCCACAATTATTGCACACCCGCCACTTGTGCCTCCATGCAACGCACGCCCCTGCCAACTGCCCCACTGCACATTGGCGCAGGCCCCAGCTTGCCTCGCTTTGCGCCTGCAGTGTTTGTTGTTACATTCTTAGATGCAGCCCGCGCTTTGCAGCGGGCTGACAATTCAGGCATTCTAAATCCTGTGTGCCTCCTCCTTAATCCTGGGGCATGGCCAGGCCCCTCCGCAGCGTTTCGCGCTTCATCTGCTTTGCACCGACCTTCTGCGTGGCGCAAGTGGCAGACGTACGGGCAAGTAGCGCAGACGGTCAAGGTGCTGAGGAAAGCTGGAATGTGCCTCATTGGGGTGGCGTGGCATGCTCTCGCTGCAACGCTGGTGGAAGTCACGACGCGTCTGTGGGCTTGCGCGCACTGTAAAGACGGAGAGCGTCCCACAATTGCACATGCCTTGCCAGCATCTTAAACTGCACACATGTGTGTGAGCCAAGCTGCACTTATGACTTCCCACCAGCCAAGAATCAGCCGCGCGCGCACCTTCTTAGGCTTTGCTGGTGCGTTCTTCTGCGCCCACCACCATAGCCCAACATTTGCCCCAATGAACACAACCAGCAGCACCAGCACCGTTGCCAGGATGGTGGGCACCGGGTTGGGCAGGTCCTTGCCAGCCAGGTCGGCTATGTCGCTGTACAGAGGAGGGAAGTGGGTGGGCATGGGGTGGGGATGGGAGAGGGGGCGTGGCCGCAGCGGGAGCGATCCCTTGTCATGATAGACAGCGCACATGGTGGGCCGCCGCAGCATACAGTATGCAGGCACGGAGTACAAGAACGTGCTGCCAGGGAATACAGTCCTGCAGTGTGTCACGGTCAAGCAGCACGCGGAAGCATCAACCACCGCCATTGGCGCGGAAGCGCCCCTCCCTCGTGGACACCACCAAGGCAGGCTCCTTGTCGGCAAGATTTTGACACTCACGGATTTTGTTCACTCATCGAGTCGCCTCCGCTTGAGCAGGCTCCCTGGTGGGCGAGGGAGTCGGCACCCCCAGAGAGTCGATGGCAGAGCCCGCGCTGATGAAGGTTGGCAAACCCAGGAAAAATGACTGCGCTCAGCAAATCCAATCAACGCCAGAGAATTCCCGATCCACCAACCTTCTCGTTGGCGGGTGCACCCCACTACTCTGCACACAACTCACAGATCAGATCCACCGAGTGCCACGGCGAGCTAGAGCTCGTGTGAGAGTTGAGAATCCACGCCTGTCGCTTGGCCAGCAGTCCGGCAGGTCCATAGCTCAATAGCCCTGACATAACCGACCTTGGCGGTACCCGCCGCCCAGGCCAGGCATGCCCTTGCTCCTCGGAGCTTATCATAGGACCATGATGCACGCAGTGTCCATGACCCCTTTGGCGACCGCCCCAGTGTTTCCTGTGTGGCCTCCCTTTCCAACGTGTGTAGCTGTACAGCACAGACGAGCGACTAACTTGAAGTGACAACACTGCAATCAACGACCTCAGAGCAACCAGAAACAGCCACCCAAGAATGAACCACAGCATCAGGGACAGACATGGGCGTACAAAGCATAGAGATGACCCGCACATGCAGTGATCAACTTGGAATGTGTTAATGGGTCAGGTGGTACCGCATGGTAGTTGCAGCAGGAAAAACAAGGTGGTAAACTCCGACAGCGCTCAAGATATCAACAATCGCCCAGGGCCGCACCCTGGCCGCGGCCCGCCAGCGCAGCACCACTGCCCCTGTCGCCACCCAGCGTGGCAGAGCGCCTGCTGTCTCGTGTGCCGTCAGCATCTAGCCTGCTTCGCCACACGTCCTTGTGCTGTCGGGGGATGGAGGTTGTGATGACCTAAAGCTCTGACGGTCGCATGAGCACTTGGGCAGGACGCAAGCACGAGCTCAATTTCCTGGCAGGCGCGCCAACACGACCCGGCTTTCCGGAAAAGCCGCAGGCATAACAGTGGCACGTGGCCGTGCATCGTGCTTTCGCTCCCATGAACAGCACCTACCTGCAGCTTGTCCGCTAGCGCCCTGACCCGCCGCTCCACCGCCGTGGCATCTGGGCCGCACTCCCCGAGCGGTGACGCCCGCTGCGCTTCGCTCCTAGGCGATGGCTGTGACCCCTCATCGCGCGACCCTGGCTGCGGCCCTGCCCGGTGCGCTGACAGACGTGACGCCTCTGCGCGCGGCGACAGCCTGGAGCCCTCAAAGCCAGGGGCGCTGCCCATCGACGCTGCAGCTGCTGTGCGCAACAAGGCATCTGCGAAGCGCGGGCTGGCGCCACCGTAGGTGAGATAGTCCGGTTGGCGTGCCGACAGGACGGGGGACGCCTGGCCGCTGGCGGCAGCGTCGCTGCGCTCGCCTCGGCGCACAGGGGGCGGCGTACGCCAGCCCGTGCTCTCCTGCTCTCCTTCCTCGGGGGAGCTGCCCCGCGAGTACTGGCTGGTGCCCGCGCGGCTCTCTGATCCCATCCAGTCCTGTGTGCGTGAGCGGGTTGGGGCTCGTGTTTGGGCGCGATCTCCTGGAACAGCTTGTTGGGAAAAGCTTGCGCTTGATGCATTGCCCTCAGAGGTACAAGGACAGCTAACCCTTTCATGGGTATCTTTTGCTCGGCTACCCTCAATTTTGGCTCATCTGTGTGGAGCTACTAGCCGTGCCCTGCCAAACCACTTACCCGGAATGCGTCCCACATCTCATATGTCGCCTGGGGCAAATCAGGGGTGGTGGGCACCCGGTGAGGTTAACTGACACACAGCACTGTTAGGAGCAAGCCTGTAAGCCCAATCTGTACACAAGTGCACGCTCCACTCCCTGTCACTCCCTGTACTAGCCGACCCACAACCTGTGGCGCACCTCTGCAGTGTCTGCGAGCTCCCGCTCCACCGCCTGCCTTGCCGACCTCTCCTTAGACAGCTCCGACTGCACAGTGTGACCAAGTTGGCAGGTGCCATGTAGGCTGTAAGTGCGGGTATTACATGCTGGGTGGAGGCGTGCTGCTAACAGGGGTCTGCGAGCGACACA
>NW_014010820.1:0-848 GCF_000611645.1 Monoraphidium neglectum
GGTGGGGTGGGGTGGGGTGGGGTTGAGGTGAGGAGGGGCTGAAGGGGGGAACCGAAAGGTCTGGGTTGTGGAGGGCGTGGCTGCAAAGCGTGTGAATCTGAGCTGGACAATCTCTTCATTCGGCATCTCTCCACAACACACACCCCTGCACTTGCCGCCCCACCACCACCCCTGGATCCCCAGGGAGATGATGTCCATGGCCCAGACGACGCTGCGGGGCAGCTGGGGCAGCTGGGCGCGCCGCTACTGGGCGCCCTGGGCCGTGGTGCGCACCCCTGGGGTGCGCAGCCTGATGGCGCTGTACCAGGATTTCGCGTCCTACAAGATCAAGACGCTGCCGCCCTGGATAGGGGTGCGTTCGCCGCCGCGGCCGCGTGTGTGTTGCTGCGCTGTGTTGGGCTGTGCTGTGCTGGGCTGTGCTGTGCTGTGCTGTGCTGTGCTGTGCTGTGCTGTGCTGTGCTGTGCTGTGCTGTGCTGTGCTGTGCCTGTGTGCGCAGATCGGGCATGGGTTTTCTTACAAGGGTGGAGTTTCAAATCTAGCGCAGGTCGGGGCCGCCCAGGGGTGCGGGCGTGGATGGGGGTCGGCAGCAGTAGATACGTAATCTAAGGCGGTCAGAGTTTGGCTGCTGCCACTCCCGGATTGCCGCTGCTTCTCTGGACAGGGGAGGGCTTGCGTCTGTAGAGACGATGGGCCGGCTTTGCGCCTTCTTGCAGACGCGTTGCCGCGAGCCTGTGTCAAATCCCATGTCCCAGCCATGGTCTTGGCCGGCCGGCCCAGTATGGCCTGAGCAGGCTTGTGCATCCCAGCCGAGTGGCGGGCCCCCAGCCACCCAGGCGCCGCGCCCAAA